>NC_089752.1:24588000-24590500 GCF_040412425.1 Macrobrachium rosenbergii
ATAAATGCCTAAGTAGCCATGAAAACACAATACCGTTTAAAACCAAACTAAATCTGTCAAACTTACCTCTGCATATGTTCAGATAAGGTTCTAATTACACGTGACAAACCACCGACCTCACCTTGCATCTGCAACACGGTCCGCAATTGATTTGTGTTAGTTTTTTCTGTGTCAGTATTCGCCAGAAATTGTTTTCTCATTGTTTCCTATCCTCTTTAACACACGATCCACAATACTAAACAATTGATATCCCATCTTCTCTTCTGTTAGCAGTATTTCTCACTCGAAACCGTTTCGTACACCTGTACTAGTATAGTAAACAACATCATGTTCATAGTAGGACAACTGTTTCTCTCATCTCTTCCTTTCGAAAGTTTCAGTCACCGAGACGTATATTACACAGCCTGGCGAGCTTCTCGTCGGCTACTCAATTACAGTCTCACCTCCGTATTGTAATATCTTTTGAAATTCCATCAACTCCCATCACCGCATCAAAGTCCTTTCTCCATCCACAAAAGACGTCCTTCTCTTCAGAGTGGCTTTCCATTTGCATATCTCGTTGTAGGATCCATTTGCTTATTTTCGTTTCATTGACTTGGAGCCTTTGTCAAAACATTTCACGTGATATGTATCATATACCAAAAACGTTTCATTTGATTTGTGATATTTACTCAAAACATTTCATTTGTATGTATCTTTTACCAAAAACATTTCATTTGATATTTATCATTTGCCAAAAACATTTCACTTGATATGTCTCATTTACCAAAAAAAAAATTCGTTTGATATGTAGCATTTATCAAAAAAACTTCATTTGATAACCACTAATTTCCAAAGAAAAACCAGTCGCAAAAATAATTTTTAACTACAGATACTAGCAGCAATGGCATTTCTGCCGTTCACATACATTCCAGTCACATATTTTTCCTTTCATGTCTTTCAACACTGCATATAACTTTTTTTGAAATGGTAATTGTGGTCTTGGGGATTCACTCCTAGATACTTATCCTTCTTCATTATCAATCTGGAATGTTGTTTTCGGAGTATAAGGAATTGAATTAAAGTCCTTTGGGATTTCACCACTCATTATCATGTCTTTTGTAATTATCATCGGTCCCCGGGAAAAAGGCAGATAGTGAAACACACGCACGTGCACACATTAATATAAATATAAATTATATATATATATATATATATATATATATATATATATATATATATATATATATATATATATATACATACATACATACATACATACATACATACATACACACACATATATATATACATGTACACACACTATATATATATATATATGCATAATACATACATACATACATATATGTATAACTGAATCATGAAAATATAGAATGTGATGATTATATAAATAAAGACAAAATCCACAAAGGAAAGAGAAATAATGGAGTGCTGCAAGGTCTTTCGACTTATAGTCTTTTACTTAGCAGACTGAAGAAATATGAAAATAAGTTTACAAGGAAACCTCGTATGAATGACAGATGGGGATTACAAAGGAAAAAATATGTACCTGGAATCCAACACAGTTGAAGGATTAGCAGACCTACCATAACAGGGTTAATATTTAAGAGATTTTTTAAAGGATTAGGCTCAACGGCTCAGAAGCCCGGACAGGACAATTAAAAGATTATAGAAGGAAGGTGACTGACCACCAAGAAATGTTACAAAAGTACAACTCGGTAATTCTCATTTTGGTAAACAATAAAAATTTTTTACAAGGTGAACATTTTTACAAAAAAATATATATATTAAACATATGAATACATAGAAAATATATATAAGGTAGCTAATTTTTTATTAAGTCAGTGATTTTATCTTTTCGGTCATTCTTGAACCCTGTACTTATACAGGGCTCCAAATAATACATGCCAGGGCTAACATTAAAATTACAACTGAAAGTAAGCTGTATAATAGCGTATTCTAAAAGATTTCGTAAAGAGAAATCTTTCGATGTGGCAGTCACTGAATTTTCAGTCCAGTTTATCCTGTGAAATTTTTCACTTAAGTGAATGAACATGGCATTGGATGTTTGTCCAGTTTTGACAGAATGCTTTTGCTGCTTAATCCGTACACCTAAATCCTTGCTAGATTGGCTGATATAAAAAGAGGGGCAGTCCAAACGTGGAATTTTATATATTATATGTTGTTGTTTTCCTTAGGGCTATTTTTTATTAACATTCCTTTTAGTGTGTTATTATAGGAAAAAACAAGGTTGACATTAAAAGAGTTTAACAGTGATTTTATGTTTTCGAAGCCACTAAAATAAGGCAAGCTAATAATGTTCTTAGAGGTTTCTTTCTCCATGTTACTTTCACTATAAAACTTTTTGTGGTTCAAATACTGAGGACTGACAATGCACAATGCTCTTAAAAACATAGAAGAAAAAATGGATATTTTGATAAAGGTGATGGCCTGCATAAAAATAGACATGAGTTAAGTTGTTGGTTGGTTTCCTATAAAT
>NC_089752.1:24595500-24605500 GCF_040412425.1 Macrobrachium rosenbergii
TATTATTATTATTATTATATTTACACATGAACATATAAAGTCCTTTTGCTAATTTACACCTGTTAACATTGAAATTTTCATATAGAGATGATTTCACTGATGTGGATTGAGTTTGCTTATAGTACGATAAAAGTACGGAATTACGGTACGTTACTTTTACCGTACTGTACGGTACGGGGAAAATAATTGAGGGTACGGTACGAAATTACGGTACGATATTTTAGCCAGGTACGAAGTACGGAAAAACACTCCGCACCGTACCGTACCGTACTACCAGCCTTGCTGTACGGTGAACAAATTTTGTTTCCACCATCTCAGCATTTTCAGGTGTGAGCAATATCACAATAATGTATTCGGTGATAGAATTTGCTTACATTCTGTATCTTATTCTATTCCCCAAGAATTTAATATGTAATTTCATTATTGGTTGCATTTACATCAAACGGCAAGCTTTCATCTGCGATGTATGTGATCTGTAAATTTCTTGGTGTCATCTAATAAAATTAAAGACACTTTGTCCGTCGTCCGCTCCTTCAGCCCAGCTCTTATATCATGAGGATTTACCAGTAATGTGTTGTATCACTTCACCTACGCATTTGCCGAATGACTTTGTCGTTGTTGTTGTTTTTGTTTTTGTTGTTGTTGGTGGGTGTGTGTGCGCGCGCGCGCGTTTGGAGGGGGAAAGAGAAAGTAGTTGCCTGAACCTTCAGAATTCATCAAGAATTATGTCTAACTTATTCACCATGTGGAATTCCAAGAAATGTCTTTACCCTCCTACTATTCACTATTCATATTTTTAAACTTAAATGTTACTTATGGCTCGTCATACTTTGCTATAATAAGGAAAGCAAAGTATGATGAGACATAAGTAACATTTAAGTTTAAATGAATTTTCTTGTGCATATTGTGAAACGAGAAATTTTCAAGTACCGATTAAAGGTAGTGTATAAAGTGCTTACTAGCAAACGTTAGTCAAGAACACATATTAAGTAATATTGCCGTGACTGTATTGCAATCTGCCTAGAAGCAAGTTCTGAAAAGATTATATGTAGTTTTTTCATTCGTGGTAAACGATCTCAACTCTTTCATCAATACGCAACCCGCTTCAAATTCAGTCCTGAAAAAGTGTCTCCCTTTTGGCGAAATTAATATATCTACGCCAAAAGGAATTTGATGTTTTAGTTACGCTAGTATAATTTAAAGTGTTCTCTGCGATAAAACTACTTTGCGCAGCCAAGTCTCCCGCATTCTTTCTTGCTCTGAGTTAGGTAGGTGAACGAATTCCCGTATAAACAGATTTCATGCTTAGTTGCTCATCGATTAGAGGTTCTGTCATTTCCTTCAGCTTTGTTTTCCAAGGGCAGAGGCTTGTGTTCCGGACAGCCCTTTTGTTCTTCTCTGGCATTGGTCTTTCTTTAGAAAGCAAGAAAAAAAGGTCTTTCTTTAGAAAGCAAGAAAAATAAGGAAAGGAAAGCACTTTCGGTCTCACGAAAGAAGACATTAACAGGAACCAGGAAAATTAGACGCAAGGAGAGAATTCCGAATCTTAGCTGTCAAAGGAAAAAGATATTGAACTGTGTAATCCAATTATCGGAAAGTCAAAAATTTCCACAGAGCAAGATGTTGCAAGAGGTAACCTGACAGGTGTTACGAGGCTGCTGGAAAGGAACTTGTAACGCAATCGAGTTTTTTTGTCTTTATCTTTTGCCCGTTGTTTACATTTTCTTGGGATTAGAATATGGAGTGTCAGAATTTCCTGTAATAATCAAAATTGATTCTTATTGCAAAAAGAATATGTTTTGAGACTATCTGTACCTAGTTAAACATATATAAGAATATATATATATATATATATATATATATATATATATATATATATATATATATATATATGTAACGAGACAGGTGTTTTTGAAGGTGTCATAACGTCTCCAACGATCTTTATTCATGAAACGGAGCGTATGAACGTTCCGCTCACGACAACACACATCTATTTTCTCCTCTTTCTCTCTCTCTCTCTCTCTCTCCCTCTCTCTCTCTCTCTCACCGTGTATCACCTCTCTCTCTCTCTCTCTCTGTGTATCGCCTCTCTCTCTCTCTCTCATCGTTTTCCAGTTCACCCACCCAGAATCTCACTCATTCTCACCAAATCAATTAAATGGACCATTTAAAGAAACATAATAGTTTCTACAAAAATAGGTTTATTATTCAAATAACCCAACAAGAAATGAACAAAACAAAGCAAGATTAAAATGCATAATAACTGGAAATATCAGGTTAGATAACTAAACTCTGAACTGTAAAACACTTCTGATTAACGAAGTCTCACTATGGCTAATAGCCTGAAAATATCCAAACTCACACATACTCCCCAAATCAATAATTAGTCATGTCAAAACCAGTCTACCACATGTTATTCCAACCAGTCCACACTGTGTACCGACATCTGTCACAGACATCTGTCGGAAGAATCAAACATGATGAAAACTCCCAAATACATGAAATGCAAAACACAATAATGGAAAGTGTAAATGCATAGTCAAGATATGGCAAACGTAACATGACAAAATAATAATATAAAGATGTATGAATATTCATATTAAAATCTCCCACACCAGTTCAAAAGTTCATAATGATTAGAAAATCATGGTAAAAAATCACAAGTTCAATTTTCTCCCATAAAAACAGAGATTTCAAACTCTACCTTATCTGCCGATTTAAAGCCTGGATCTCTCCAAAGCTACGTCTAGACAACTGCAGTTCTATCACGTTAATGAACGATCAAACTCACTTTTAGAGGGCAGATTTTACAATCTAGATCAAATTAACGCGTACTCACGAATATACATAACACTTCGGAGATCACCTGACTGGCAATATTGCTGAGGAATCAAACTATTTGCTGAACACAAGATTTTACCTCAGGTCTCTCGTCCTACTTCCATCTGACTCATAAATTCTTTCATCACATCTTAAAGCATTGAAGCTATGAAATGCATATATGTGTCCTTTAAAATTTGTAGCAGCCATATTTTCTGAAATAGAGCTCGGCCACCACATAAGGCGTCTCGCTCTCCTTAATGACAAACTAAAACAAAGCATATGTATAAAAATATAACAGATAGGACTATGCTCAATTAGCAATGTCTACTGCACTGCAGCTTTGGACTGCTCTCATGGCCACACTTCCAAAGTCACTGGGGTTGAGTTCTTAGAGCCTTTACATGTCTTACAAACACGAATAAACTTTACTACTCCCCACAACAAAATTATCAGTAAAATAGCTATTAAGACAATTAAAATTGTCGGCATAATATATTCCTGATACTGGAACATCACTGAATCGTCAATGTCTTCCCAACGATGGAACCCGTCATTGGCACCTTGGTTGTAAATACCTCCACTACAAATGTTCGTTATCGCGTATGACGCATAATTATCTTCTCGGAACTGTTGAATACAGCACGGCTAAGTACGAGAAATTCCGTAGACAGATTCTGCAGGATGAATCGAACTGCTCGGACCCTCGATGAACGAATGTGTCGACTTGTTGCTCTGGCACATCATTGTAACTGCATGCTCTCTTGTAAAACACAGCAGGAAGAGTACTGGTGGACTCAATGTGGTAATCTCAGGAACTGTCTAAAGTCACATTCTGTCGGAGTCTGTCTATGAACTAATGATAATTCACAACCACCCACAGACACAACTCATAACTGGAAAATACTACTGTCACACACACACTTCTCTCTAACTAAAGCACAACTCGTCTTATAATCAACTCCCGAACCTTGATGTTGATCTCCCAAAATGAACATGGTCTCTACTCTATCCCCATGTCACTACTGAGTCTCCCAAAAACACTCGAAAAAGGTCTAATAACAAAAGGTTTCATGTTACTGAACAAAACAGAACCACTAATGCAAAAGTAAACACTCACAATGTGAACTAATTCCAAGTTTGTATCTCAGAATAATCACAGTCAACTCACTATTAAGCACAACAACTCTACGGAACTTACTCAAAAAAAACTATCAACAAAAAAAAAATACTCGAATCCTATCCAAACACAAAGGTATCATATCTCGTAAAAGACATGAAAGTTCTACTCGGTTAGCAAATATTTCGCAACACCTGACTAACTCTCAACAAAACAGCAATTGACGTAATGTAATCGCTCCCATGATCTCAACAACTATAACTACTCACAATACAGCTCCCTTTATTTAAAAAAAAAAACTGGAAAAAAATCCAAATACTCAAATACGATCTCCCAACTCGAAAAAAAATCAGACTTGTTCGGTCCGATATACTAAGTACCTCCCAAAAAAATATCTAAACAACACACACATTGCGTCAGATGATGAAACACATCATAACACAATAACACACTAACGCACGGGTCAAATCTCGTATGAAATTAGCCCATGTCTCAACTTCTAAAATCATTCGAAAACAAATGACTAAGAACCTCAACATCCAAAATGAACAAGAGACAAAAAAAAAATAAACATCATATATATATATACAAACATCAACCCACTTATCCCACTCTAACTATATACAAATTCCATTTCATGACTATATACAAATGTTCCATTACATCCCAACTTTCTTTAACTTCGAAATATGGGTCAATTTCGTCACTCCAGTGTTTACATCTTTAACTTCAAATCTATTCCTCTTTTTGATCTCTACAATCTCAAAAAGGTCCGTGGAACTTCGGACTTAATTTATAATTCAGATCATTCGAACATTCACTTTAACAAACACTCTATCACCCATCAAAAAGCTACTCCCCTCGATTTTGCGTTACTTTTCTCTACCATTGCCGCAGCGAACTAAGTTCAGTTCTTTACTGATGCGTGCAAATCTTTCTCTCGCTGTATTTATCAATGAAGTGACCGTAACATCACCCTGAACACACTCTGGTAACAAATCAAAAGGTCCTTTCAACTTGTATCCATACAAAGCTTCTGCTGGAGATATCTTAATTGTGTCATTCATCATAGTATTGATACTATATCGCACTTCATCAAAAGATCTGTCCCAATGTGTATCAGGAACCTCCCACCGTCATGCGCAAGCTTCGATTACTTTCGATTAAGCCCTCTCACACAACCCATTCCTTCAGGTCTATCTTTTGGATTATAGATGCTTTCTTTATCCCCAACAAATTATGCAAGACCGTCTAAAGTCTTATTAATAAACTCCCATTGTCTGTGATCAGACATTCTGGAACACCATATCGACAAATTATCCCCTTAAAAAACAGCTATAGCAACTTCCTCAGCTGATTTGTATTTCAGTGGGAAAATCTCGACAAAGCGAGTCAACTCATCAACAACTACTAATAAATGTCTATAACCATAGCGGACTCTGAGAAGTTACCCAGAATATCCATATGCACTCTCTGGAAACGGCCTATGTGGTATGGGATATGAACCCAAAGCGACACGACACTGTCAAATCGCTGGCTTGTTCGCATTGCAAATAGCGCACTTCTTCTGAAATGCTTCTACTGCGGAAAACATATTTTCCAAAGAACTTTGACCTGACGTTTTCATACGTCTTGTCTACACCAAATGAGGAGAACCAAATTTACAATGTACAATGTCTAGAACTTGTGGTACTAGACTCTCTGGCACCCATGATTTGTGTAATCTCACCACATGCTCTAGACCAGTGCCATAGAAGTTATACTTAACTTTTCTCATCTTGCTTTTGATAAATTATTCTCCAACTCTAGACCAGAAAAAGGCAACTTATACCCACTTTCTTCCCAGTGAAACTCCCTTTCTCTGATATGCAAATGCCTCTATCTGACAACAATTTATCTTCATCTTGCTTTTGTTTTCAGCAAGACCCATGTCCCAAAGTGACATTTTCACCCGTAATATAACACTCTCGTTACTCTCACTATCACGTTAATAACAATCTCTCCCGAGACTGCCGACTCACTATTTCTCCCCAGATCCCAGTATGCACTGTAGGAACGTGTATGTCCTCTGCATGCGATCTCTCAGAACTACTAATATCAGAGACATTAGACACCAAATATTTACTCTCTTCTCCCACACAGGATTCTGGTTTGTATGTATTTCCTCATCCTCGACCGGAAAATATCTGCTCAATGCATCTGCAACTACATTATGCTTACCTTCAATGTATTTGAGGTTTGCATCAAAATCTCTCAATGTTGGAACCAACGTGCTCTCTTGGGCGACAAATTTGGCTTATTAAAAACTCTAACAACGGTTGATGATCTGTAAAAATCTCAACTTTATTTCCCAACAACAACATCTTAAAATGAACAAGGCTAGAGACGACTGCGAAAGCCTCCTTGTCCCCAACTGACATCAGCCTTTCGTTACTACCACGTGTTTTGAACTTTCTGCTATAAAAAAGCAATTGGGTGTAATTTCCCCTCAAATTTCTGCATCAAACACGCACCTATACCTTCCCTGACTCGCGTCAGTCACTAAGGTGAGCGGTTGACTAAAATCTGGAAACTTCAAAACTGGTGGGTTCACCAAAGCGTTCTTAAGCTTCTCAAAAGCTAATTGTTGACTATCACCCCAAACAAACCGTCTTCTCATAACAAATCTGTCAATGGAGACGCTATTGTAGAAAAAATTCCGCACAAAGCAACTTGAAAGAAACCCGACATACCTAGGAACGAACAGATCTGTTTCCTGGTTTTGGGAACTGGAAAATTCACAATGGCTTTAACTTTCTCATCATTCCTCTAACTCCCTCTTTAGAATAACATGTCCTAAATAGACAATTTTTCTCTTCAAACTCACATTTGGCCAATTTGACCTTTAACCCAGCGAACCATAATCGCTTAGGACTTCTTTTAACACCTTTAGATGTTCTTCTAATTGTATCTGTGCATGATAGAATATCATCCATGTACACAAACACCGACTTTCCTAACAAGCCATGAAATACTGTGTTAACCAGTCCTAGTAAATGTTATTGGGGACCCTTATAATAAAAGGCATCCTATTAAACTCTTAATGTCCCTTTGGTACCGAAAATACTGTATATTTACGGCTACTCTCACAAAGGGAACCTGTAAAAAACCCTTGCATAAGATCTATAGATGAATATATATTCTTGCCACCATCTCAACAAACAAATCAGGCAAACAAGCTACCGGATATCTATCTGGGCATGTTTATTCATTCAATTTACGAAAATCTACACAAACTCTGATACTACCGTCTTTCTTAGGAACTGCAAGCAAAGGAAAATTAAACGGAGGTGGATGGTCTGATAATGCCTTCGACTCCCACTTCTGAACTTTTTTCTACTTCTTCTCTGATCTTAAAGGAATTCGATATGCTGGAATATATATGGGATTTGTACCCTTTTCTGAGGCCAGTTGAATGTTCTAAAAACATCTGCGCTCCCTAATTTATCTCCTTCAAAGCAATGATATCTAGATATTCTTTCAACACTTTCTCTACTTTATCTGAATATTCAGGATAATCAACTTTAGCCAAGTGTTCATGGAGAACCTGACTTCGGAACTGTTGCTCCTCGTTGAGAAACATATTCCCGTCTCCACAAAAACTCACTAATTTATGCTCTTCATTAAACTCTTCAAAATCAATTACATAAGTACCCTTGTGATATTTTTCACTGAGTCTTGATAGCTAACTAATTCTACTGAAGTCACGCCTGCGACTGAAATTTCATTCACTGACACCGTACTCACAACGTCTTTGAATTTCTCGGTTCCCTCAACAAGCACACTTGAGAGGAAAAATTCTTCTCTTTCAGCGACACTAACTAATGTAGGAACTCGCGGTTTGCAATTCAATATCTTCAACAAAAATCCTTTGAAGATCTTTGCGGAATATCTTCACTCTCTAATGAATGTGTTACACATGTCTCAGACTGTGTCTTAGGTTTCTCTGAAGTTTCTTTCCTGTGTATATATGGAACAAAACAACCCGACTCACCTATTGTAATCCCTGAACTCCCAGTAAGAACGTTGATGTTATGTCGCATACAAGAAGGGTGTCCTATGGCTCCATTTCACCTAAGGCTAATCCTTCTATGACCAAAAATGATTCTACTATTGTCTTTCCACCGATACAAAGCGTAAGAAATAGACAGACCTAAAATATTCAGTTTCCTCAGCAGTACATCACACTGTCTCACTAGAAGGGACTAATTTGCACTCTGGAAACCTCCAGTGAAAAGGTCAGCATTTACTAAGTTAACTGAGCTACCAGAATCAATAAATATAATTTCATTGCCATTAGAGAATCCACGTACAATCGGCCCTAGGTTCTAGTGACTCTGACCTGATTAGTCATTATCCTGTGTCTGTTTTCGAACTTATCTTGTGAAAATTCTGCTGTTCCTTTGTGTATCTAGAACTTGCATCATGTGGAATTCTCCTGTCATATCTAGAAAAACCTCCCAATGACTTCCCTGAATAATCTCTCTACTCTTTCGTGGCTGGGCAAAATCTCCATCCATGATCTGAAGATTTTACAAACTGAACAATATCTCCTCTGCAATTTTGATTTACTATGGCTATTTTTATCACAATTAAAACAACGTATCGTTGTGACTGATCTCTCTGGAAATTTTCTTCGATTCTACTTTCGTGCACATGTCTTCGCTGTTGCATCATTTCCCGAATGCGAGCGACTATCATTATTCTGTGGTTTGGAAACCGCAGCTGACATCTTGCACCTCCCTGTACAAAACTACTGTCAGTGTCGGGCATTTTATAGATTTTTGTTAATCTGTGCAAACAAAAAGGATTCGTCTGTATCTGATCAATTCTCTTATCAAAACTATCTACAATTACATCTGGGACCGATTAAAAGGCAAGCAAAGTGTAACAATCTTTCAAAATTATCTAGGAGATATTATTTCCTGTTACCATGGAGAACCTGTTATAGATTTCTTTAACTCAACTACTGCATCAAATAAATTCGCACTGTATGTGACTAGTGAATCATTGCCCTTCTTTATTTTGAGAAACTCTCAAATTCCGAACTGCGCATTCACGTTGAACTCCGCCATAAGTGGCTCAGAAATTTCTGCAGTTCATTCCAAGTTTACACCTTCTGGACCCGAAACTGCGTGCCCGTTTCCCAATATCTCCTTTATCTAAATCCAGAAATGATTTAGCCTCTGTTAAAGCTTCAGCGCCATTCATAATTTTTCTTGGAATTCAGATAATTGTTCACTGACTCAATGAAAGTTTCTATATTTTTGGGTTGGATTCCATCAACTAGCCCTTTAAATTTACAATTCCCGCACAAATGTTTGTCACTTATGCACCACAATTGATTGGGATGTGCTTGCTGCATCGTCCGGCATTTTGTGAGTAATCACACGCCCTGGCGTAACAACATAAAAGAAAAAAGAACACTAGAAAGGCACAAGTTACCCCCTCTAAAGAAGAATAAAAAGCGGCGTTCGCAACTTACGAGAATGGGGTACTTACCGAATTTTGAAACAAAACGAAGTACCTATCTCTCAACACTATTACTTTGACGTCACCTGCTCGGCGACTAGCGAAAAAAAAACACCCAGCGCGTTTTATTGTTGAATAATCACTTTGCGTAATTAACTCACAATTGCCACTATTCACACTTATTTGGGTATTTTGTTAACCCCAAAATTGCTCTAGAGATCATCAGATCTATTTCACAACTCCCCACTCCCAGTGCTCGAATAAACGGAAAAAAAAAGAAAGGTTCCCCGTATTTCCTGTGTACACACGTAATCACGACCTACTCAGTCATTCAACACTGACCCGTCGCCTTAGCTCTTAGGTGAAGTCGCCTATGCCTTGGCATCAACGTTACCAATTAGTCTATTAGTAATCTCCCTCTTTCGCCATCATTAAAGACATTAAATCATGCTGCCACCATTTAAAATCAAAAGACACCACGCTGCCGCCATTTCATTCAGACACGGCTGCCACCATTAAATTCAGTAACACGCTGCCGCCATTTCATTC
>NC_089752.1:24610500-24628000 GCF_040412425.1 Macrobrachium rosenbergii
AGATTTAAGAGCTTCTGCTACTGTAGCTGCATCTCTGTTTCTTACTGGTACGATTTCTACATATCTAGTTAGATAGTCTAGGAAGACTAATATTTGTTTAATTCCTCTAATAGTGGTTGGAAATGGACCTAAAAAGTTCATAGTTACTTCTTGAATTGGATTTAATTCTGATGGATATTTTTCAAGTGGAGCTTTAAGATTTACGTTACCTTTATGTTGATTACAAACTATACAGTTTTGTACAAAGTTTTTGGCATCTTCACTACAATTTGGCCAAAAATAATTTCTGGTTATGATTATGATTGTCTTTTTAATTCCCGGATGTCCTGCTAACTTATATGAGTGTGTTAGTTCTAAAACTTCTCTGATTAGTGTTTTTGGGATGTATAGTCAAGAACAACCATTCTTCTCTGTTGGCCTTTTATACAACAGTCCATTTATTAATTGAAAATTAGGTTTTAAGGATTCATATATATACATCTAGTATTAACTGTCCTACTATGTGTCTGATTTCTGCCTCTTTTTCTTGTTGTATTTTTACTCTTTCTAGATCTAAATCTACTACTTGACAACTAAAACAAAAGGTATTAGTGGTAATACATTTTTCTGTTTTTTTCTTGAGATCTGGATAATGCATCTGCAAGTGTTAAATTTCCTGGAATACATCTGAATTCCGGGAAATTCTAATACACTAATGAACCATCTATTGAACTTCATGTTGTTAAAAGGCTCTCTTTTTAAATAAGTCACAAATGGGTTTGTGATCAGTAAACACATTAACCTTATGACCTAAAAGTATGTGTCTAAATATAAATAAGCTAAACACTCTCTTTCTGTGGTACTATAGTGTCTTTCTACTGGTTTAAACTCTACTAGCATAATATACTGCCCTCATTCTAGTTTTTGGCCTTTTGTAACATTACAGCTCTAGCCCTGTACTTGAGGCATCACAAGCTAAGTAAAGTCTTTGGAAAAATTTGGGTAGACTAAAACAGGGTTCCTGGTCATTTGCTCTTTAGTGTTTGAAAGGCTGTTTCTTTGTTCATCCCTTCAGTTCTAATTAACATCCTTCTTGGTTAGCTCTGTCAAGGTTTGACTATAGTAGCAAAACCCTTTATAAAAGGTCTATAACCTACCATACTAGGAACCTTCTTAATGCTTTCAAATTAGTGGGAGCTGCGTGATCATTTATTGCCTTTATTTTACCTGCCTGCATGCGCAGTCGTCACATAATACATGACCGTGTTCTAAGTTTCATCAGGAATTGACATTTCTTTAATTTTATTTTTAGTCCTGCAATTCTTAATCTCTCTAGGACCGATTTCTAATGTTCTGAGGTGACTTTCTAAGTCTTTGCTAAAAATAATAACATCGTCCAAGTATACGGCAACATTTTCTATATCTCTAAGAATTTGTAACATTAATCTGACAAATGTTAATGGGGCTGATGTGGTCAAATGGCATTACTTCAAACTGTAAATGTTCTTTATGTGTGTTGAAGGCTGTGAATATTTCGATTCTTCATCTAGAGTCGCTTGCCAATATCTACTAAACAAATCTAAGGATGAAAATATTTTGGCCTCTCTAATTGAGCTAACATATCTTGAATTACCGGCATCGGCATTCTGTCTGGAACTATGTTGGAATTTAACTTCTTGTAATCTATTACAAGTCTCCAACTACCATCATTGTTTGGAACAAGTAACAATGGGGAATTATATGGAGATCTCGAAGGAATTACTACTCCATCTCTTTTCATTTCCTCTATCAACTTGTCAACTATGGGCATTGGCAATCTGTAATTAGGAATAAAAAAATGGTAATCATCTAAAAAATTCTATGTTGTAGAACATTTTTGTTCTTCCTAGTTTATCACCTTCTATATCTATTACATTTCTGTATTTCTCTTACACCTGAATTAACATGTGTCTATTTTCTGGAAAATCTGTGTTATTTATTTCTTGCTTTATTAGGGAGTTTTGACCATTTATAGAGAAAAATGCTTTTTCTTCTACTGTCAGTAAAGGATTGTTAATAGGAATTCCTAAGCAAAAGACAATGCCTGCGAATAGTATTAGTCTGTTATCTAAATAGTTTTGGACATAAACTTCGCAGTTATCATTGTTCATGTGGACTAGTGAATTATCCATTCTGACAAAATCTGGCAATTCTTCATTCAATAATAGAATATCCTTATCCTTTACATCCTCTTTTGATCTCAAATATATATTTGTTAAACATTCTGGGTATAAAGTTACTGCTCTGTTGAGTATAAATTGTACTTTATTATCATCAGCTGTGCTGACACAACATATTTCTTCTTCTTCTATCTCTGAAAAATAGCAAAGTTCTGCATCTCCAGTGGTTTCTTTTGTTACTTCTATTACACTATTTATATCTGATTTATTTATTTTATCTAAGAGCAATACTTCATTTAGTATTTTCCCTTCACTTTCACAACTCATTACTACATTACTATAGTTATATAGGTATAGGCGCCTTGATTTTCGTTAGATTCAGTGTTTTGGTCATCACAATTATTTGTATCTGAGTAATTATTTTGATCTGAGTAATTATTTATATCTGAGTATATATCATCTGTATGTGCACATCTCAACAATTCTGTATTCTGTAATTGTGGGAATTCCTCTTTTTTATCTGTTTCTATTTTATCGTGCTTGTTCTGGTTACTTATCTGCTTTTCCTGTATGTCTGTCTCGCTTGTCAAAACTGTCTCAGACATATTGATCAGATTTAGGTGAGAAACTTTCAATAAATCAAGCGTAAAACATACATCTTCTGATTATCATGTTTCAGGCTAATCTCTCCTTCACTACTATCTAATATTATTCCACACGTCCTCATTAAATTGAATGAGAACAATACTTGTGCGGGAAAAAGTCTGTCTTCTAAAACTTGAAAACTTTCAATAAATTTATGTAACAAAATATCTATTTCTAAGTTCACATTCCCCACACTTTTAAGCTGTTTCCCTGCTATTCCTTTTATTACTCTACTTTGACCTGAATCTGAGTTTCTGCAATGCCTAAATATTTTGGTTAAAAGTTATTTTATCAATTATATTTACAGTACTACCTGAATCAGTGAGTACAGTACATGTCTTTCCATTTAATTGGAATCTTTACAATAGGCAGATCCTTTCTGTTTATTTCTTCCTCTTTCATGGAAAATATTACTTCTTTGTTATGTAAATAGGAAAATACGGATGAACCTTCATTTCCCATTGTAAATGTTTCTCCTTTTTCTCTTTCATCACCTTGAAAGTTTACTTTCTTTTCTCTGTAAAGGGTTAATTGTCACTGACTGGATGATGTATTTTATATTTGGGCGACTGTTACTTATCTCTATAATCTCTCTATTGGCTTCTTTATTATTGAACCAACAGTTTTTAGTTAAATGCCCGATCTTTTTGCAAACTGCACAGATTCCAGGCTTTCTGCATTCATTAGTGGAATGATTGGTATACCTGCAGTTTTCATATGTCATTTTTGGTGTAGCCCCTTGAGCTGAATTATTCTTTGGTTTTGAATTATTGGTGTTTGAATATTGACCATTATGATATCTTACGGGTGGACCATTCCTCGATTGATTCTATCTTTCTTTCTGGTTTGGATTCCATTTTTTCCTAGTATTTTGTGCATATCTCTTTTGAAAGGAAGTTTGTCTATTCCTTTACTTGTCTGGAATTATCACTATGCTTGTTATTTCATTTTTATGAATCATTGGCATTTCTGCCTTTCCTTTCATTTTGTATTTCTGTTACCCCTGCAGATTCCTTAGAAAAATCTATCTCTTTCTTCTGGATTTCTTGCCTCATTGATATTAAAGCTGTAAGGCTATCACTTTTAGGATCAATTTTAACTTTCTTGAAAACTTTCTTTTCTTTTTCTCCAAGTGCATTATACATGGTTCCAAATGAAAAATAATTCAAAACATATCTTAAACTAACTAAATCATCTTCTTCATCACCAAAATCATTCTTATTTCATATGGTGATGTTTGTTTTCTCTAAGTTTTATATTACTTTGTGTGTCGATTCTTCAACATCTATGTGAAGATTTGCTATGGATTCTCCATCATAATGCTGGGTAAGGAATTTATTAATATTATGTAATCACTTTGACTTACTGGTTCCCAGATTGATAAACAAATGCATTTAAATTCAGTGTATATGGTTATTTTGTTGAATCTAACTGAATTCAAAGTTTTATATGCATCACCGCTTTCTGAACTAATGAGAAGCAAGGCTTTGTTAATTTTAACTCTTTCATTTGTTATTCCCCCTGTATCAGCTAGTCACTGGTTCACAGAATATGATTCTAGCTTATTTTTGTCAGGATTTGAACTTTTAACTCTTCCACAGAATTGGGTAGCTTGTGTAATGATCGCTGTTTGCGCCATTGTTCTAAAATGAAATTTGTTAGTATTATTATTATTATTGCTATTTGTGTTATTAGTGTTAGTACTTTCTTGAGTTAATGATATTCATGAACTTGTCACTGGAATTCGACTATGTCTAACTGTTGTTGGTCTTAAATTATAAGAGCGATTTCTAATAGTATTCAACAATTCGTCAAACGAATTCTGCATATTACAACAGTATTCTAAAAATCATTAAAAATTTCTGCACAAATACACAACAGTATTAAAAAAAATATATCATCAAAAGAGTGTTATGCTATTAAAGATTCCTATCTATGAAACATCAAAAAAATATAACAAGATAAAAAAATATTTATAGAGAATCATAAAAGTTTTATACATTCTAAGAGAGAGAACAATAGAAAAATTTTCTTACACTCCTACAGAGAGAGAATAATTAAAATAACTTTCCATTCACAACTTACTTATTTCTGTTATGGTTCAGTTTTAAGTGTTGTTTGTTACTATTGTTTCTCTTGAACTGTTTTTCACTTTTCCTTTTTGTGACCAACACTATAGTTTGCTGTAGACACGCAGGATACGACTTATGGTTTTTAAATCTTTGACTAAAACTGTCCTTTTCTTGTTTTGCCAACCATCAGGGATTCGTCTTCTTAGATTTCACCAGTAATGTTGATTTTTAATGGGAATGTTTTGGCGTACATGTGAAATGCGCTCATCTGTTTAAACAGATTGTGTATAGAAATCTGTTTGGGTGTGTATCGATAGCTTCTTAGATTTGCCAATGTGTTGATTTTACCAACAAGATGTTTTGTCATTACATGTGAAATGCACTCATCCGTTTTAACAGATTGTATATAGAAATCTGTTTGGGTGTGTGTCGATAGCCACCAACACACAGGCGTTGTTGTTTTGCTGTTTCATGTTGACTGGTATGCTTGCTTTGTACTGGTTGTTTAATTGTTGGTTTATCTTTGGGGAATAATGTTTCTTAGTTGTGGGTTTTCTAAGCGGTAATGTTTATAATTATTACTTCACTTCGTTCTCTTTTGGCCGTTGATGTTTGTAGCAGGAATGTTTTTGTCATTGTTATGATTCACTTCACTATCTGGTATTAAATTCTTGAGTTCTACTTGTTGATTCGTTCTTCACACTGCACTTTTTGTCTTCTTCGGATCCTATTTAGCTGTCACCAAATGTAATGAGGTCTTTTCTTTCTATTGTTTTATTCATTTCTGGCTTTGTTTGTAGTTAGTTGTTAGAGTCCCAGGAGGTTTAGGAAGACACAGTGCAGCTTTCTTACTTCATTAACACACTAGTAAACTTATACAGTATATACACAAATTAGTAGTATGACTACGAATCGATGTATGAGCCTTTCTTCTAAACCCACAACTGTTGAGGCTCTCAACCTCACTCCGCTAAGGCTCTGGATCCTCTCTCTCTCTCTCTCTCTCTCTCTCTCTTTCTTTTCAAGCTTGCTTTCTTGAAGGTTCTTCAAAGGAAATGTCCATCCCACCAGTAGGCGGACCATTGCTTCTGTTCCGCCTTGTAGTCGTCCTTAGTGGTTGGAGATTATCTAACGACGTCCCTTGGGTGTGATTAATTGACTTAATTCCTCCTACTGTGGGTGGGACTAATGATGTCAACAGAAGTCTTCTGGTTCAGGCGAAAGTTGAAAGACCAGGACACAGGTGAGATGGGTAGGCAGTTTTTAATGGTTGCGCTTAGATTACTCTCGCACCAATGTTTTGGCTACATACTCACGACACTTCCTGGTCGTTATTCTCTCTCTCTTTCTCTCCCTTCAAGTTTCTCTAGTACACATTCCCTCTCTCTCTCTCTCTTTCTCTGTCTATCATTTGTCTATTAATGGTTCTCTCTCATTTCTTTTTCTCTCTTTGATATTTATGCTATTTGTAACTAATATTCTCCTAGCTACCATTACATATATATATATATATATATATATATATATATATATATATATATATATATATATACATGTGTGTATGTGTGTATTTATATATACATATATGTATATGCATATATATATATGTATATAGTGTTTTTGTGTAAGTGCGAGCGCATGTATGTAATTTTCTTCAAGTCTTAATATTTGCAACCTAATGTACAACCTATGAAAAGCGGGAACATTAGTTTTGCACAATAAAGGTATTACATTATACTCACGATTCCCAACCAGTTTTCCGCAGAACATTATCAGGGGTTCTGCAAGAAATCGTGAAATAAATATGTATTACAAATACTGGTTTGGTAATGCGAAGTATCTTGTTATGTTATGGCAGAGTTTACATGATTTAAATTCAGAAATTTCTTATCTCTCTCTCTCTCTCTCTCTCTCTCTCTCTCTCTCTCTCTCTCTCTCTCTCTCTCTCTCTGCACCTCGTATGAAGATGGACTGAGGATGATGGAGAGATGCATATAGTGGTACTATTTAATTCCTTCCCATTTATTGTTGTAATATCCACATAGCGAAAGGTTCAGTTGTATGTGACTCTTCCTGTAGTCCTTTTGTATGTAGAATGGGAGAGGTACTTGGATGGCATTAAAAAGAGAGATATTTCTTTTATAAATCCTCACGTTAACCTAAAGGTAGTCTCCGTTGACGACGAATTCTTTTATTGCGTAAAAACTAATTGCCACGATTTACTGTGAAGGAGAACATAAGCCTTTAACCGTGCAGCAGTGTTTCGTGGTTTTAGTTGGAAATCACCTGAACCTTTTCAAAGACTTTACACTTCGTTATATTTCTGGCCCAACCGACGGTTAGCCAAACGTTGTCATACCTGTAAATCTTTTTCATAAAGACAGTTTGTCCAGTCAGTCATAGTATTTGTTTTTGTCAAAGCGAAGTGTGTATCGGAATTTCAAGCGTTTCCTCAAGTTTCTTATTTAAGTAAAATATAAATCTGTGTTTTTATGTTATTTTTTTGTAAGTTAGTTCACGGTTTTCGGCAAAGCTATTGATTATTAAATTTTTAATATACATGGTTATTTGCATTCCTAATAAAGTTGTATTGATAGAATTTTGACCTCATTATGATGGAGGACATGTCCCTTCTGTAAAAGGTTCATCTCCTGAGGTCCTTAAAATTCAGCGGTAAGGATGGCGCTCCAAGGCGTATTTTATTTTCCCTCCCGTGGCAGGAGGAAAAGAAAACATCATTATTCCTATTTTTGAAAGTTTGCCTAAGGTGACATCGATTCCATCTGAAGGAGGGTTCGTAATTAGAAGTAAATATTGTTATTGGCAAGACTCAGGATATCTGTTTGCTGGTGTGCCCCTTTTATTGCCTATCGTTTTCATATCTTATCAAACATTAAGTGAACAACTTCATCATCTTCTATAGATGTAATCCTTATGTGAAAATATTTTTAGACTAGCTTTTCTAAAAGTATTGTGATTATAAGATGAGTCATTGTTATAAAACAGTGAATAAGGGATACGTGCTCAGTGATGATTTCCCAAACTAATAGTTATTCCATCGTATGAAAGAAATTTTGAAGATATTACGTCTTTAACTTAAAGGCACAAAATTTCTTTGTGTTAAGGTTAAAAACAGTAGCTGTAGTACTTTCACTTTCGCATCACTCTAGCCCTTATCTCTTATTTTAGGGCCGGTTATATGCTTGATTACCATAAATAGAAGATACTTCGATAATTGTGTGTAATTATATGGCTTTTGAACTTTCTGTATGTAGGAGGGATTGTTTTTAGGACCAAACAATGAACGTAACTTCGCACAATTTTCATTTGGCTGATTTTGTTGAATCACGCTGTAGAAACTTGCATTCATAACAAAATAATGTCATTTGTCCAGATCAAAACGTTTGTGAATTATAGGAAAAATTTTATATACACATACATATATATATATATATATATATATATATATATATATATATATATATATATATATATATATATATATATATATATATATATATATATATATATATATATATATATATATAATAATTACCTGTTTTCCTTTGAGAAGGGTTAGCTACCAACGGTTCCCACTAAATCTTTATTACTTTGTATTGCCACACCCATTCCGTCTATAACCCAATTTCTACCCACCACAGTTGAATCACCACCTTATATACAGTATAATCTGCTTAGGTCAATAAGGACAGTAAGGAAACTGGGTAAAGATTTATCTTTCCCCGTTGGATGGAGCTCTCAGCATGTACATATACATATACTTACACATACATACTATATGTATATATATATATATATATATATATATATATATATATATATATATATAAAATAATATATATAAGTATATATATACATATATGTGTGTGTGTATATATATGTGTGTGTGTGTGTCTTGCTTAGTCCTGTTTCCATATATATATATATATATATATATATATATATATATATATATATATATATATATATATATATATTATCTTTGCTTAGTCCCGTTTCTATACATATACATATGCAGTTTTTGGCTGACTTGCATACAATGCGTGGTAATAGACGTATTTAATTTTATGTGTACCGTATACAGTTTGTTCTCCTTCCAGGTGTAAATCTGCCCTAATTCCGTTTCCATTTATCTGAAGAATGAAGGTTTTGTCCGTGCACTAAATCTCTCTGCATGACGTTAAATACTTAGCCCTTTTTCATTTGCCTTGTCATGAGCGACTATATTTAGAGATCCTAGTTTATTGCCTGCAATCACGACGGGGCTTATTCTCACGGAAGGGTCAAAAGTACAGTCATTTATTCAAGTGTTCACTTTACATGAACTGGAGATAACACTTTCACGTATTTAAATACTTTTTCATAGTGTAAATCTTCTTTGCGGTAAAAACTTTATTCTGTATAAAGTACATAATTTGGGCGCATATAATTTTAATTTACTGTCCTGCGCACAGGCTTGTTGTGAATAGGAAACTAAATTAAAAAAGCCGCCATTTTTGATGCTGGAAATACATTTTTCTACACTATTACTATTATAACTGTATCATTTGATCAGTGGACAAAACTACTTTCAAAGAACCTAGAGTGGAGTGTTTTGATTTTAAACGAAGGTACAAAATTTATACCAAACGTATGAATAGTTTGTTTTAAAGTTTTTCATGACATGTAATATCATTTTTTATCACTTGGAGAATACTCTCTTTTTTCGTTGTATGTATATTATTTCCATTGCGGATAAATTTTTATACTTCTTGTTGCATGGAAAATACAAACTTCGAGGTCTCGGAGGGACATCAACCTCCATTTGCTTTTGCAAGGAATGGAATTTTTGGCCTATACGGAGAACCATAACACAGGCGATATGGCCGTCGTAGAGAGTTTTTGTAAGACGACATATTGAATTGTCATATTTATCTGCCCTTCCCGGAAAACCTTACCCTAAAAGAACATAATATATTCCCTACAGATATTAGTTTGGACTGCTTTCCTTGTCTTTATTCTTGATTTTATTATTTGGTAGTGCTAGAGGATTGTAATTATTCCTTTGCCCAACGTCTTCCCCTTTTACTATATTTCCCAAATGTGTATCTTATATCACGAAGTTTTGTGAAAAACGCCAGCTTTCATCACCTTCACCATTATTCCGAGCATTTTAATATTATCAGCGAGATGTCCAAGATTTCTTATCTTTCTCCTTCCTACATCTCCTTTCCATGTGAGGTCGCACTGGAGAATAATTCCGTAGATATATGGCGTGAAAATATTTATAAAGCATTTATGGATGTAACGATTGTTTCAAGAAATTGTCCTCATAATATCTTTTCTTTCCATGTGTATCTTCATTTATTTATTTCCGAAGTTGATGACCATAGTCGTAATGCTAGTCACTGCAAAGCTAGTCAGTTCTGTAGAACTGTCTATGTTCCGCCCAATCATAAAGCTCATAAGATTCATTATTTTTTCTTCAACTTCCTAGCAACTTTAAAATTTGAGGATGTATAAAAATTGCCAGTGAATTCCTGAAATGTATATCTTGACATTTGTATTTTTTTTATTTATCTGCTTTCTGCTACAGCTTTCATTTACGGTTAATTTAACACTTAAATACTGATAGGTTATGACAGCACAGTGAAATATTACACGCATTTAGTACAGTGAAGATCTTCTGTGAGAATGTATAATACTGATATAAATCGAAAATCAGTTGAGAATGGAATAATATATATATTTTTTAACACTACATACCTAAAATTTGTTATCAGACTTCGCGCGTTTACTTAACAAGAATCACTTAATGTTGAAATCACATTAATATTACAAACTCTTTATGCTTGTATTACAGAAGAAAATTTTTAACGTTCAAGGAAATTAATGCTTAATATCGTAAAACAAATACTGTCCAAGTGTCACATGAAATTAAATGTCGCCAATTTCATTTCGTGTGAACTTTGTATTTTAGGATAAAATGTTCATGTTTTAAAACTAGTGTTATCCGGTTTATAAGTGAATATGAATGTTGATGATTTATTCGAGAAATATACTCACAATGATGTATGTCAAGCTCCTTGACTGCCTGGCCCTTCTTCAGCTTACCTATGTCTTAGGAAGAGTTAGTGAATGTTATAACAAGACGATAATCGATGTCTTTGCTCGCAGTGATATAAATGAAAGGAATACGGGGTAGAATAACGATTCAACCATTGTAATAGGGATGAATAGAGATGAGGACATGGAATTCTTTAATATACTTAAGTCGAATATTGAGCGATGATTACAGTCGTTTCAGCCGTTTTAATTAGAGAAATTCAATACCCTCTTTTTATTTAACGTTCTAATCAGCCTAGTGGGCTTCCTGCAGTTTCATTTATTTTTTTCGATGACATTTTAGATGTCTTTTATGATTCCTCTCTGATAATAAAATATTTCTCGATGTTGCTATACAGAATCGTTGACGCGAATTTTCGTTGTTATTGCGCAAGTGTTTGTTCATCCAGGCCCACCCCAAACACCCCCCCCCCCACCATTTGTACAGTGAGACTAGACGAAGTTTCTTAGCGTTTACGTATTTTGTAATCTGAATATTCTGTATTTTTGGCAAATAAAGAAAGAATTAAGTGGAGCCCGGTTCTCTCTCCATTCGAGGAAATGTATACCTATAAGAAAGAATAAGTGCCAGAGGAACGGGGAATATGAGTAGCAATTTATTGTTTATTTTTTTTTCGTATTCTGTATCCAGCTTCAGGAGGGATTCCATGAATTCTTCCCCAACTTCGTCTTTGTTTGTTTTGTTTTTCTTTCTTCTCGAATAACCGTGAGAGAGCAGGTGAACATGATTCCACCATTTTCTTTCCATGCATTATGCGCTGTCTTTATTCCTTTTATTTTTTCTTTGTTCCCAGTCTCCCAATTATTGTGTTTGGAGTAGCAGCCCACCTTGTAGAATTTGTATGTTATCTTTTTACCCTTTTATCAATATCGAACACGCTATAGATTATATTTATTGTCATTTTATGTGTGAAATATTGATGACCTGAGTACACCGAAATATTTATATAGATGGATATTAAATCACATTATTCAGTTCTGTACTTTTTTATAACACCCTAAGGGGAAATTTTATTTTTCTCTTCTTATTCGGTATTCATAGAATGGAGATCAGAGTTTTCATATTAAAGAGAACAATTCTACTGGTAATATAACTGATGGTTAATGCTGCACTTCCATCGTGTTTTAATTTTTTTGTTGCACGAATACAATGCACGTTTTCAAGTATTGGCAGTTTTTGTTCCAAAATAACAAACAACCATTGCCGTATTCTTTCTCCTTCTCACAGTTATCACAGATTTTAAAAACTCTTAGATATAAACTGTACATTATTAAATTTTCCATAATTTGTCTTTCAGCTGTGAAGTTTTTCAAAACTTATTAACTCGGTAAAGGAATCCTATTGGAAATGTAATAATAATAATAATAATAATAATAATAATAATAATAATAATAATAATAATAATAATAATAAAAGTTTACATCCTGCTGCAACAGAAATCTCATGTTCATAGATAGAAGAGTTGACTTCCTTTGTGATAAGACTAATATATACTTCGAATACTTATTATTGGTACATGGTGCTTCACTTCTGTCCCCATTTATTATATATGAAGACTACATCACAAATTTTTATTGATTGCGTTTTATAAAATGTGCTATGACTTTACATTTACTTATTAATTCTACAATTATTCTTTTACAAAAGGAAATTTCAGGTAACACATTGCATTGGTAAATTATTTTTGAGAAGGTGAACAAACCATGCTTTTGATAATTGTTTTATTGCTAATATTTCTTCACCTAAAGAAGCAACGAAAGATCCATATAAGCTTCACATTATAGCAGTTGCGGCCAAATATGGCAGTTCGTTGCCATGGGCTGCCAGTTCTGAAAGACTTCTTGGTGATATTCGGCAGCAAGAATAATTTAATTAATATATAAATAGTTACTGGGCGGCTATAGTTAATCAACGTCCTCATAGTATTATGAAACGAAATCTGTCAAGCAAAACTTACAAATTCTACAAAGCTCGTAGATACCTGGGAGAGCGGTCATCATCTCCTGTCAATTATTTCGTTGAACTGCTTGGCTTATCTTTGCTGCTATTCGTGGCTTCCGGAGGTATCTCAAGTGCCACATTTAATTTGCAATTGCTTTTGGCCCTATAACGAAGGCTGTCAAAACTAGGGGTGTACCCGTAGCCTCTGCACCATGGCCCTTGATGTAGGTTCAAGATATCTTGCTTGAGGATACACGCCACACTTTCTTTTTCTTATATTCAGCGTTGAGTTCCTCTGTTTTTTTTTTTCTTATTTATTCCTCTGCCATCTTATATTGTTCAGAGAAAGCCTTCTTCCATCTCTGTGGTGCTGTACTACCCGATGTTTGTTCTGGTACGCTCTTTATGATCTTGACGACCCTGTCCCTTTTCTCATCCAATGCATCTGACGTGCTCTCTGCCTGCAGGTGGCGGTATACAGTATATCTTCTTACTCGCCCACAGCACAGTGTTTCTTTGTTTACGAATCATTTAATACCTGTTTCTTTTTTCTTGCCATTTAATACCTGTTTCTTTTTTCTTGCATTACCTTGATGTTATCAGAGTTGAAAAATATCTTTATATACCTCCTTTCTTCAGAAATTTAAACTGATACAGTTCTTCTTTTGAAAATTAAATGGTAGTGTTTGATTAATCAGTTAATATTGCAGAATAACTTTACGAATAGAACTGGTGAAATGGTAATTGGATAAATGAATAGCCTGTCATCACACTAATAGCAAATGACTGATTACAATAAGACTTTCATTTAACAAATATATATATATATATATATATATATATATATATATATATATATATATATATATATATATATATATATATATATATATATATATATATATACATGTAATTTCCGTATCCGTACTCGAGGATTATTGCTTTATGCTTTTAGTGTGGTATTGCAGTCATATCTGCTTATTGTTCTCCTGCGTAGCATTTATTTTACTTGAACATTTCTTGCTTCTCATAACGATACGAGTGTGGTGCATGCAATTTATCGTTCGCCAATTATCATTCATTAATATACTGCCAAGTAATATACCGCGGTCCTTGCCATGTCGATTTATTGTTTTTATAGACTAGCGTTGCACAGCTGTGGTTATCGACAAAGCAACCATTACGTCATCATCATCATCACAATCATCAATGTTAAATTGATTTTTACATAAATTTTTCTCTCGTTATGATTATTAATTTTGCTAAATTAACTGTGTCTAGTAGTTTTTCCTGAAAATCAATTCTTTATTAATAAGTCAGAAAGATCTGAACAAGAGAGTTTCTGATGGTGACTTTTCGGAGTATAATCATCGTGGTATTTTCGGAGTATAATCATCGTGGTATCAGTATTTTCTTGAACTCAACATGTTTTTGGCGAATAAAGTTCCGTGGCATGAGATATACAAGCCGTATTTAATCAGCAAAAGACAATGGAATTTATTTAGTGCCAGTCTTAAAAGGCTGGAACCGCCTTGTCAACAACAAGAGACCATCGTTATCTCGAGAAGGTGAGCAGAAAATCGAAAGTTGTCTGTCCCAAGCCAAGTGAATTGAAGGTACTTCTGGAAATCCTATGAAGAGTATTATGGAAGTAGGTTGGTGATGATAATGATGGCAGCATTGAAATTATGTAGCGTGTTATGGATGAAGGACGTTTTAGTAATTTGTGGATGCTGAAGAATGGTCGTTTGATGAGCGACAAGTTCCTATATCCCAGAAGGGCTTAATTAAAGTTAAATCATAAATGTAAAAACCTGGATGGCTTTCTCTCACTGTAGTTGAAGTTTTGCCATAATGTGATAATAATTGCATAAGTTTTTGAATGAATATTATTATTATTATTATTATTATTATCATTATTATTATTATTATTATTATTATTATTATTATTATTATTATTATTATTATTAGAGAATTGTTATTATTCAAATATATTCGTTTGCCTTGTATAATTTTCTGTACATTTTTGGTTAATTCAATTCAGTGTTATTATTGTTCGTTACTTGTTGTATCCAGATATCCAAATCTCTTAGATAAAACCATGATGAGACCATCCGTAAAATTCCGTGGGTATTTATCTTTACATGGAATGCCTCTTTCCAGAACTTTTAGAGGGTTTTTAATGCCTGTAAAACTAATAAAAAAAAAACTCAAAAATCATGGTTATTTCTTGTAAAGCGGTCTTATGATAAAAGGAGCGATTCGAGTTTTCCCGAGATGAAACAGCGACACCGACTTTGTTATTATATTTCAAGGCGCACTAACTTTCTTCCTCAGTTAAGAATAGCTCTCATGATATGCCTATAAACCTATTGTTGCCAACGGCCGTTGCTCCCCTATTTGCATATATATTAATTTATTTTGCGCTCAAGGATAATTGGGGCCACCGAGTTTCAAGTGGTATCGTACGCCTTAGCTCTTGACGGGGATGTCAGGGAATAGATGCATAAGATATTGTAATAAATTCTCTCTCTCTCTCATTACTTTGCATCAATTTAACTAATGTAATTAAAATGTTATTTTGATGAAATTGCATTCAGATTTCTGTATCAAAGAATGTTTAGGATAAGGGAGCATTGCGCGTGCGTACACGTTGTATCCATGTGTGTGCTGTTTGCATCGTAAATGTTGCTTGGTAGATAATGATGCCGTTGTCTACCCAGCCCTTATTTTGTTACCCCACTCCTCATTTGGTAGTAGTGTAAGAAGCTATTTTGTTTATTTGTAGAATTTATTCAGTCATATGAACTGCGCACTCCAGGAATATTTAGAGAGCTTTTATTATTATTATTATTATTATTATTATTATTATTATTATTATTATTATTATTATTATTATTATTATTATTATTAATGGCATGACATTCAAGCTTCCAAAGAACATGGTGTTCATTTGAGAGAAGTTAAAGTATATTAGGAAGTACCGACAGAAGAGATAAATTATTAGTGTAGAAAAAAACATAAATTAGTAAATTAATAGATAAGTATATATAATATAGATAAAAGATTATAATACAAATATTACTGATAAATTTAATAGAAAATTAAACAGGGTAAAAAATAACAGTGGGTACAAATTAACAGATGGTGAAAATTAACCGGGGGTAAAAATTAACGGGAAAAATAACAGGGGGTAAAAATTAACAGGGGGTAAAGATTAACAGGGAAAGAAACAGGGTTAAATAATAACGGGGTAAAAATTAACCTCGGGTAATAATTAACAGGGGTAAACAATAACAGATGGTAAAAATTAACAAGGGGAAAAAAACAAGGGTAAAAATTAACAGGGGTAAAAAATAACGGGGGGTAAAAATTTATTGGGTAAAAATTAACAGATGGTAAAAAATAACATGGGGTAAAATTGGCCGGGGGTAAAAAATAACAGGAGAAAAAATAATGGGGTAAAATATAATGGGGGGTAAAATTTCACAAGTGGTAAAAATTAACAGGTGGTAAAAATTAACCGGGGGTAAAAATTAACGGGGGGTGTAAAGATTAACAGGGAAAAAAACAGGGCTAAATAATAACGGGGTAAAAATTAACCTGGGGTAAAAATTAACGGGTAAACAATAACAGGTGGTAAAAATGAACAGGATGGTAAAAGACAAGGGTTAAAAATAACGGGTAAAAATTAACAGGGGTAAAAAATAACGGGTAAAAATTAGTTGTGGGTAAATATTAACAGGGGGTAAAATTAACATGGGGTAGAAAATAACGGGATAAAATATAATAGGGGGTAAAAATTCACAAGGGGTAAAAATTAACAGGGGGTAAGAATTAACAGAAGGGTAAAAAATAACATAACAAGGGATAAAAAATAACAGGGGGTAAAAATAACAGAAAAAAATAACAGGGTGTAAAAGTTAACAGGGGTAAAAAATAAGTGGGTAAAAATTAACAAGGGTGAAAAATAACAGGGAATAAAAATTAACAGGGGTAAAAAATAACAAGATAAAAATTTACATGGATTAAAAATAACGGGGGGTAGTAAATTAACAGTGGTAAAAAATTAACAGGGAGTAATAAATTAACAGTGGTAAAAAATTAACGGGGATAAAAAATAACGGGCTAAAAATTAACAGGGATAAAAAATAACAGGGGGTAAAAATTAACAAGGGTAAAAAATAATAGGGGGTAAAAATTAACAGGGGTAAAAATTAACAGGAGGTAAAAATTAACAAGGGGTAAAAATTAACAGGGGTAAAAAATAACGGATAAAAATAAACGGGGTGAAAATGAACAGGTAAAAAATACACAGGGTAAAAATTAACAGGAGTTAAAATTAACGAATAAAAAATAAGAGCGGGTAAAAAACTAATAATATTAATATAATAAGAATTAAGAGCATAACTGTACATAGAGGAGTAAAGGTCCAATAATTTAGAACAATAAAAATTGAGTTCAAAGTAGTTTTCAAGCCGGATATTTCCAAACCAATGTTGTTTTATCCTCAGCAGAAGATGACGACACAAAGCAGAGCAGGGTAAGGTGATGATCCTCATGGCCGGTTTCCAATG
>NC_089752.1:24633000-24770500 GCF_040412425.1 Macrobrachium rosenbergii
TTTACCCCCAGGTACTTTTGCACCCACTGTTATTTTTACCCATTTATTTTTTACCCCCTATTATTGATTACCCTGTTAATTTTTACCCCACGTTATTTTTCAACTGATGTTATTCTTTATTCCTGTAAATTTTTACCCCCTGTTAAAATGAAACTTGATTAATAATTCTACAAGAAAGTAATGTGATTACGTATCTAGGAAAAAGTAATCTTGTCAAGAGTACCTTTTCCTAGATTTGTAATCATAGTATTTCTTTTTTTTGTTTTTATTTTTATTTTAATTTTTTATTACCTTGCTCTGTGACATATACTGCCAATACATTTTCTTTCCAAATTGGACTCCGTTATTGCAATACCACTCTTTATTGTTATAACAAGTAAAAAATGCGCTGAAGTTTCTGTGGCGCAATCGAGGGCTAGAGAGCTGCAGTTTGGTATGTTTGATGATTGGAGGGTGGATGGTCAACATGCCAATTTGTAGCCCTCTAGCCTCAGTAGTTTTTAAGATCTGAGGGCGGAAAAAATGCGGACAGAAAAAAGTGTGGACGGACAGATAAAGCCGGCACAATGGTTTTCTTTTACAGAAAACTAAAAACGTTCCGTAAACAACGTTGATCGGTCGGTCTAACCAAGGCCAAGAGAAAGAGAAGGTCTGCTCGCTTCCCCCAAAATCCCCCATGTAGGCGGAGCTTTGTCTACTTCATTATTACGTCAGCAGGTGAATTGCCATAATGCGCAGATACCCCTAAGATACGTCATCGCCTACGTAGTTACCCCAGGTGGGAGGCGACGCCACTCAATTGGGCGGATCTTGTCTCTTCCGCGTGCTCGAGGGAAAGTTAGTCGCTTCCAGATCTGAAATGGAACACAGAGAAAGTAAATAAATAAGTGTCAGGGCAAATATTGGTGAAATTCTTGTTGAACAGTCTCGGATCTTGAAGCGGTATGAGAGAGAGAGAGAGAGAGAGAGAGAACCTATATAATTTTGTAATATGTTAAGGGAGAGGGCGAGTGGAGGAGATAAAAAGATTCAGTGTTAAATTGATGAGAGAGAGAGAGAGAGAATGCCAGATGTAATCTTATAACCCTTCAGCATACTAAGGGAGAGGATTACCAAAATGCGCATTTACTGAATTGAACAATACAAAAGTGAGAATTTACAAAACTGAGCATTTATCAAAATAAGCAAAACCAAAAAATGAGCATTTATCAAAATAAGCATAACCAGGAAAGGACCATTTACAGAATGAACATTTGCAAAAATGATTATTTACCAAAATAAGCTAGTATAAAAATAAGCAAACCAAAACAATCAGCATTTACCTAAATAGGCACAACCAACAAAATAAGTATTTACAAAAATGGATATTTAAAAAATGGCCATTTGCAAAAATAAGTATTTACAAAGAAGAGTATTTACAAAAACGGGTATTTACAAAAACGATCATTTACAAAGTTTAATATTTAAAAAACTAGCATTTACAAAAATTAGTATTTACATAAATGGGCATTTACAAAAAATGAGTATTTACAAGGACACGCACTTTCAAAAACGAGTATTTACAAAAATGAGCATTTAGAAAAATGAGTATCTACAAAACCGGGCATTTACAAAAATGAGAATTTACAAAACCGAGCATTTACATAAACGATCATTTACAAAAATTAGTATTTACAAAAACAATCATTTACAAAAACGAGTATTTACAAAAATGGTCATTTACAAAAATGAGTATTTGCAGAAACGATCATTTAACAAAATGAGTATCTACAAAAACAAGCACTTACAAAAAGGAGCATTTACAAAAATGGGCATTTACAAAAATGAGTATTTACAAAAACGAGCAATTACAAAAATGCGTATTTACAGAAATGGGAATTTACGAAAATATTTACAAAAATGGGCATTTACAAAAATATTTACAAAAACGGTCATTTACAGAAATGAGTATTACAAAAACGAGCATTTCCAAAATTGAATATTTACAAAGAAGATAATTTTTTAAAAAATGAGATGTACAAAAATGGGCATTTACAGTAATATTTACAAAAACGGGCATTTACAAAAACCAGCATTTACCGAAAAAGAGCATTTGCCCACAAACACTTCCTTCAGCCAAAGAGACCTTGATAAACGGTGGGTAAAGTCTGCCTAAACAACGCGTCGAAGCTTAGATGGTCGAAAGCCCATTTGTAAACCACAGAAAACCCCATTTTATCAACTACCAGAGAGTTATTACACCCTAACCTGCTTCAAAGCAGAAAAATGACCAGCATATTTTATGCCATGGCTATGTATACATACTGTACAATGGAACTCCACTGTACTGGATCTCTCTCTCTCTCTCTCTCTCTCTCTCTCTCTCTCTCTCTCTCTCTCTCTCTCTCTCTCGCCTTGAATCCCGTCTTCATAAGGAGAGCCTTCTTATGTACTTATGTATTTGCCGATTCATCGAGGTTATAAGAGTCATTGGTGCCTTTCCATCAGTTAAAATAAAGACAAACGACTTTTGAAGATGGGGCGTCTGTTATCTCTTCTGAGACGATTTTAAACTATTTCCTTTGTCCAGGGATCTGACTTAATTTTTATTTTAATTTTCGTATTGTACATACATTTTCTATATCTTTAACCAAACAGCAAGAAAAACCCTCTTTTAACAATCATTTTTCTATAGATAATTAAAAAAAACATGTCCGTATGCCTTCATGACAGGGCAAATGTTGGCAAAATCTGTATTAATATTTAATTTGTTAGAAAAAAAACAATGCATAATAAATTGTTCAATTACCTAAAAAAATGTATAGTGATCTTTCATTTATCTAAAAAACCTTATGTTATTCTTTCATTTAATACAAAATGTATATTAATCTTCTATTTATTTAAAAACCAGTATATAATTTTCATTTATTTAAATTATATATTATATATATTTATTTTCCTGTTATATAATTATTTTATTTTTATTTTTCATTAATTTATATATTTATTATTTATTCTTGACTTTTATTTATTTTTATACAGTTGTTTTTCATTAGTAGAATTACTAATTTATCTATTCATTTTATGGTTTAATGGAGTTTTATTGTTATTTTTATTTGTTTTCTGGACAAACAGTCCACATTATCACATATCTTTACAGTGAGATACACGTAGTCCAGCTGTATTTACATTTGTTTGTACATTTATTTTTAATCGTTGTATTTGTTTCCTTTGTGACCTCTGGTGATTTTTTCTTTTTATGTTAATTTCCTTCCAGGTACTTCCTTCTTTATTTTATTTCATGTAATTATTTTCATTTATTTGTTACTTTGGAGTATTTACGATTTTTTTTTATATTTATTTTTTTATTATTATTTATTTTATTAATGTATTGTTGGCGCATTTTCAAGTTGTTTTTTCCACAAAATTATAGTTTTATTTGTAATAGTTAAGCTAAACCAATTATCATTCCCAGTCTAATCTTAAAATATTGTAACAAAAAATGGCAACTGCCTAAAGGTTTTATTATAATGCCTTTCCTTCTGTAGGTGTTTTTGAATTTTTTTACATGATTTTATATATAAATCTGTTATAATAATATATCTACCTTTTCAAAGAGGGCAAAAAACCGGAAATTAGCGGGGTAAATTGAAATATTTTTGAAAAAAGTAAGGGAAGCGTTTATTTTCAAAACTTAATGACAAAACTAATTTTTTCAGAATTAGAACTTTAGAGTATCTTTATATGGAAAGTCCAAAGCCATTTAGTATATTTTATCTGTAGTCCGAACAGAATTCACAATAAAGCACTTTGTTATAAGACCGATCGTGGCATCGACTAAAATCAGTCTTCAAAGGAGGCTGGAAAACTTCCAACATATCGTAAAACGGGCGGCTTACTTCTACAAGGGCATTTAAACATTTTTTATATTTTTAGATTATTATTATTATTATTAACGTGTAAGACTGTAATTATTATGCAAGTTTGATTAACTTATTATTCACTAACGTGTGTATTTTAAGACGACGATAAATAAATAAATAGAAAATAGTAAAACCAAAAATAAAAATAAAGAAATAAATAATAATAATATTAAAATAAGAATAAAGCCCTCAGCGTTAAATTAATAATTAAAAAAATAAATAAAAATAAATGGCGTGGCCATGGTTAAGTTCAATGAATTCTAAATAAAAATAATTAAATTAAAAAATTTGAATAAATGAAGAAGTACGCAAAGTAAATAAATAAATAAATAAAATATCGTGAATATTTATAATAAATAAATAACATCTTAAATATTTACAAGGAAATAAATAAAAAATAAAAAATAAATAAAAAAAATAAATAAAACTAAATAAATAAATAAAGTAAATAAATAAAGAAGAGAAGTGAGGAAAAATAAGAAATAAAATTAATGAATAAAGTTAATAAATAAAAATAAATTAAAAGAAATAAATAAATAAAAATAAATAAAAATAAATAGGTATGAATACATAAAAAAGAAAAAAAAATAAAAAATAAATAAATCAGGCAAATAAATAAATAATAAAAATAAATTAGACGAAGAGCTGGATCTACACATATATAAATAAATTTAAAAGATTAAATAAATAAAATATAAAAATAAATAAATAACAACAAATCAACAAATAAAAACTATTTTGAAAATAAATAATTAAAATAAATAAAGAACATTTAAATGAAAAAATAAAAACTTAAGTCCCGGAATAAAAATAGAAAATTAAAAAATCAACAGAATACTATAAAATGTAAATAAAAATAGGCATTAATAAAAATAAATCAATAAATAAATAAATGAAATTAAAAACAAAAATATATAAATATATAAAAAAATAAATATATAAGTGAAAATGGCAGCATAAATAAATAAGTGAAATTAAATAAAAATAAGTAAATAAATAAAAATAAATGATAAAATAAATAAAAAAATACCTGCAGAAATGATAAGGCATTAAATAATCAAACGTCAACAATAAAAATAAAACTGAATAAAGAATAATGAAAATAAGATAGATAAAAAAAATAAATAAATATATAAATAAAAATAAATAAAAAATAAATAAAAATAGATAAAAATAAATAAATAAATAAAAATGAATGAAAATAAATGAATAAATGAAAATAAATGAAAATAAATAAATAAAAAATGTAATATTAAAGTAAATAATGAAACGAAATAAAACGCAAAAGAACGAAAATAAAACGAAAATTAAAATAAAGAAGGACTAAGAATAAATAAAAAAGATCAAAATAAATAAATAAAAAATAAATACATAATTAAAGGATTAAATAAACAAGCAAAAATAAATAAAAAAAGCTGGAAATAAAGCTAAATAAACTAAAAAAGAAAAATAAAATAATATGGACTGTAAATAAATAAATGAATAAATAACTTAAATAAATAAATAAATAAATAAAAATAAATAAAGTTTGAATGAAATAAATAAATAAAAAATAAATAAATAAAAAATAATAAAAAATAAATAAATAAAATAAAAAATTAATAAAAAATAAAAAAATAAAAATAAAATATTAATAAAAAAATAAAAAAAAAATTAATAAATAACTATATAAAAAATTTAAAAAAAGTAATTAAATAAAAACAAATAAATAAAGTAAAATAAAAAAATAGATAATTAAATTGAAAAAAAACAAATAAGGTAAAAGTAATAAATAAATAAAAAAGTTATAAAAATAAATAACTTAATAGTGTAAATGAAAAATTAATAAATAAAAACAAATAAATAAATAGCAGAAGAGAAATAAAAAATAAAAATAAATTAATAAATAAAAAAATAAAATAAATAAAATAAATAAATAAAAATGAATAAATAAATAAAAAAATAAATGAATAACAATAAAAATAAATAAATAAATCAACTAAAATTTTTAAATTTTTGAAAAATAAATAAGTAATAATTAGCCATGGCATCTGTTTGATTAAATTGGTTAATAAATGTAAAAATTTGTCTCATAAAGAAGGAACGAATAAATAAATAAAAATAAAGTTACTCTAACTCATAAATCGTCCCGATTAAATAAAAAATGTGTTTAAATTCATAAATCATTCCCCGAGTGCCTTAATGACGTCAATATGATTGTTTTAATTTAAACCGAGTAAAAAATCCATTTCTTTATTTGAATGAATAAAAATAAATCCCCTCTCTATAAATAAATAAATAAACAAATAAATAAAATCTCTCTCTCAATAAAAAAAGAATAAATTTAAAATAAAATATTTGTAATAAATAGTGTTAATCTTAGGTTTGAGATCTGTCGTTAAAATAAATGGTGTCATATAAAAGTGTGTTTTGTGAATCCAAACAATAAATAAATAAAAATAATAAATAAATCAAAATAAATGTGTAAGTAAGTGAATTTTACTTATTAAAATAAATAAATGGTATAATAAGGTAAATTAGGAAAATTTTTGCCTAGGTGAAATTATTATTAATAAGTCTTTTGTAAATTTTTGTAAATTCTTGTGTTTAAATAAATTGATTTTTATTGGTGATTTAACATTTATTTATAAATTAACATTTTTAAATATTTCTTGATAATTTAACATTTAAAATAAATAAATTTTAAATTACTAAGATTTTCTAAATATTTTTGCAATTCTTGATAGTGTAAATTTTGCTGGATTAACATAATATCTTGATAAATTAATGTTTTTAAATTTCATTTTGTTAAATAATTTAACTAAAAATTAAATAAATTTGTGGTGTTTTTCAAGTAATAGAAAATTGTTAAGATTGTGAATAAATAAATAAATAAAAAATGAATTTAAAAATAAATGTTTAAATTTAAATGTTTAAAAACTGTTTTCATTGTTGAATAAAAATAAATTAATTAATAAAAATAAAAAAAAGTGATAAACATGTTTAAATAATTTAGTTTCTTAAATAAAGTAAATTAAGACCAGGGAAACAATAAATTAAAGTTGTTTGATGGAGTTATGCCTGTTTAAATAGTATAAATCTTGTTTATAGTGATAAATCACTAAATGAAAATAAATAAGTTTGATTTTTCACATGTTGATTTTAACATGATTAATAAAAATTTTAATGGATCACTGTTAATAAAAGTATCAATAAATAAAATTGTTATGAGAGTTCAATAAATAAAAATGAAGTGAGGTAATAATAAAAAATAAATTAAAATAAATAAATAAATCCTTGGTAAAAATCGTGACAATATATATAGATTTGTAAATTAAAGATAAATAAATACTGGAGTAACGAAATTGACCCATATTTCGAAAATAAAGAAATAAATAAATAGTGAACGTTTGTAAATAGTTAGAGGATAAATAAATTGAATTGTAAATAAATGATAAAAATTATTGTTTTTTGTCTTGTTCATTTTGGATGTTGAAGTTCTTAATAAAAATTTTAAATGATTTAAGGAAATAAATGAGACGTGGGCTAATTTCCTAAAAATAAATGACCCGTGTAAATAAAATGTATTATTGTGTTATGATAAATGTTTATCATCGAACGCAATAAAAATAAATTAGGATATTTTTTTGGGGGAGGTAAATAAATATCGGAAATAAAAAATAAAAAATGAAAATTTTTAAATAAAGATCATAAATTTGAGTAAATGGATTTTTTAAAGTTTCTTTTTTTTTAAAATGAAGGGAGCTGTATTGTGAGTACTGTAGTTGTTCAGATAAATAATAAAAATAAATGCTATTTGTTGAAAATTAGTCAGGTGTTGCGAAATAAATAAACCGGAGTAGTACTCATGTCTTTACGATGTGATACCTTTTAGTGTTTGGATAAATAAAAAAATATTTTTTTCTGTTGAATAAATTTTTTAATAAATAAATAAATAAAAAATTTAATATGAGTTGAATGTGGATATTAAATGAATAAAAACTAAATAATTAGATCACATTGAGAGTAAATGAAAATAAATAAATAAATTATTTGGTTAAATAACATGAAAACAAATGTTATTAGACGTTTTTAAGTGCTTTTGGGATAAATCAGTAATGACATGGGATGGATTAGAGAAATGTTCATTTTGGAATAAGTAAAAAGGTTCAAAAAGTTGATTAAATAAATAAAAATAAATAAATAGTTAAAAATAAATAAATAAATAAAAATAAATAAATCAGTAAAAATAAATTTGTGGGTAAATAAATTATCATTAGTTCAATGGACAGATAAATAAAATGTGACTAAGACAGTTGAAAATAAATTAATAAATAAAATAAATAAGAACGCTTACTAAAAAAATTTAAAAATAGTATAAAGTTAAAATGAATAAAGAACAACAAACGACATCATAAATAAATCGATAAATCAATGAAAATAAATAAATAAAGCAAATAATGTGGTAAAGACTTCTTGATTTTTAAAAATAATGTATTCAAAATAAATAGTTAAATAAGATAATTAAATAAATCAAAATTAATAAATAATTAAAAATAAATAAATAAAACTATGTGCAAAATGACGGTAGAACCGTTTAAGACATCGACGATTCCGTGATGTTCGGTAAAAAAAATATATTATGCCGAAAATTTTAATTGTCTAAATAGCTATTTTAAATGAATAATTCTTGTTGTGGAGTAGTAAAGTTTATTCGTGTTTGTAAAATAAATAATAAAAATAAATAAGAACAAATAAATGACTTTAAAAAATAAATAAATAAAAAGTAAATAAATGCATAAAGTAAAAATAAATAAATGAGCATAGCTTAAATAAATGTTATGTTTTAATAAATATGCTTTTGTTTTTAATAAAAAAAATAAGGAGAATAAATAAATGGGGTGGTGAAATAATTTAAATAAAAATATATGCATTTCATAAATTCAAATAAATAAATAAATTAATAAATAAAAAATAACAATAAATAAATAAATAAAAAATGATAAAAAATCTTTTTGTATTCAAATAAATAGTTTGATTCCTAAAAATAAATAAATAAAATGCTAAGGCAATAAAAATAAATCAGGTGATCTCCGGAAAAATAAATAAATTCGTGATAAAAAATAAAAAATGATAAAGATTATGCCAAAATCTGCCCAAATAAAAGTGAGTTTGATAAATAAAAAAATAAAATAAAACTGCAGTTGTCCAAAATCAATAAATAAATAAAATAAATAACAGGCTAAAAAAATGAATAAATAAGATTAACTAAAAAATGAATGAATAAAAAAAAAATAAATAATTAAAATTTGGAAATGACTAAAAAAATCATTAAAAATAAATGAACTTTGGGAAATAAAAATAAATAAATAAATAAATTATAAATATTGTAAAAAATAAATTTATGAAAATATCTAAATAAATAAAAATTTTAAATGAATAATTAAAAATAAAAAATAAAAATAAATAAATAAACAAAAAATTTGAAATAAATAAATAAATAAGAAATAAGTAAATAAATAAAAATAAAATTTAATTGTGGATAGAATAAATAAAAACATTGAATAAATAGTTATAAATAAATAGAGTGTGATTTTGGAAAAAATAAATAAATATAAGCAAAAATGAACCTTTAATAAAAATGAATTAAAAAGTTTAGATCGCAAATAAAAATAAATAAACAAATAAAAAATAAAGTTTTATTCTAAATAAAAATAAATAAATAAATAAATAGTAAAATAAAAATAAAAAATAAAGATAAATAAATAAATAAAAATAGTAAAATTAAAATAAATGAGAGAGGTTGGGTGGGAAAATAAAAAATAAATGAATTTTATAAATAAATAAATGAAAGAGAGAATAAATAAATCCTGGTTCAATTACTTTTAAAATAAATAAAATAAAAATAAATAAATAAAGTCTAAAAAAATTAAATAAATAAAAATAAATAAATAAATAGATAAAATAAATAATTAAAATAAATAAATAAATGATAATAAATTAAAATTAAATGGTATGGAAAGATAAATAAATATTAAAAATAACTAAATAAATAATAATAAAGAAATAAATAAAAACAAATAAATTAATAAAATAAATGAATAAAAAAAGAAATAAAACGGAGTTGAACAACTAAATAAAAATAAATAAATAAATAAAAATAAATAAAATACCTAATATTAAATAAATAAATAAAATAAATAAATAAATATGGAGCAGAGAGAGACAAGCGTTTTTGTTGTGGGAATCACTCACTTTGCTTTTAACTCACATTCTTACTAATCACACTTATTTGGGTATTTTGTTAGCCCCAAAATGCTCTAGAGATCATCCAGATCTATTGTTGAACTCCCATGACAATACAGAATATTTTGTTTGAGATTCCATTATACACTTGTTGGTCACCCAACAGTCACTCAACACTGACTCGCCGCTTCTAGGTGAGGTCGATCTCGTGCCTTGGGCATCAACGTTGCCAATTAGTCTTTCTTCTCCCTTTTCGCAAACCTCCAATTAACCGACCATTTAAAACATGAGAACACCGCAACGACCATTAAAAATTTTCTTACAGGAACAGATCAACACTTGTTTTTGAAAGTGCATTAAGCGTAATCTTAGCGATCAACTTCAGGAAAAAGACATGAAGGTTCAAACCTGCATTTTTCCCCTCTCTCTCTCTCTCTCTTTTTTCCTCTCTCACTCACTCTCTGAGATCTCTCTCTCTCTCTCTCTCTCTCTCCGAATCTCTCTCATCTCATTCCGTTTACAGCTCATCCACCTGACCTCTCATTCTTCTCACAAGTATTTAAATGGACTATTTAAAGAAACACAATCGTTTCTACAAAATAGGTTTGTTATTCAAATAACCCAACAAGCAATGAATAAAACAAAGCAAAAATTAAAATGCATAATAAATGAATTATCGAGTCAGATAACTAAACTCTAAACTGCAAAACACTTCTGATTAAGAAGTCTCATTGTGAAGCTAACAGCCTGAAATACCCAAAATCACACATACTCCCAAATCAATAACTAAAAGTCATGTCCAAAACAGTCTAAAAAAAAAAACAAGTCTATTCCAACAAGTCCACAGACATTTGTCGAAAAGAATTAAACATGATAGAAAACTCCCAAAAATATAAAATACAAAACACAATAATGGAAAGTGTAAAATGCATAGCCAAGATATGGCAAACGTAACATAACAAAATAATAATATAAAGAGGTATGAATATCCATATAAATTTCCCACACTAGTTCAAAAGTTCATAATGATTAGAAAGTCATGGTAAAAATCACAAGTTCAATTTTCTCCCATAAAACAAAGATTTGAGACTTACCTTGTCTGCCGATTTTTCAAAGCCTGGAACAACTCCAAAGCTATGACTGGACAATCCGCAGTTCTATCACGTTAATGACCGATCAAACTCACACTTTTAAGGGCAGATTTTGGCATAAATCTAGATCAAAGTAACACACGCACTCACGAATAAACATAACGCTTCGGAGATCACCTGACCTCAATATTGCTGAGTCACAGCAGAGAGCTGAGGAATCAAACTATTTGCTGAATACAAAGATTTTGCATCCAATCTCTCGCCCTAGTTCACTCTGGACTCGAATCTTCCACGATAACATCTTAAAGCATTGAAGCTATGAAATGCATATATGTGTTCTTTAGATATATATATAAGAGTATATATATATATATATATATATATATATATATATAGTATATATATATATATATATATATATATATATATTATATATATATATATATATATATATATATACACACACACACCATCTTCTTCACTAAAGTACCAGACAAATGACCTGTAACCTTTATTTTTTTAATTCTTATCTACTTTTTGGGATGAGGTCCCCAGCCTCATTCCCTCTTTTCCATGACTATGATCCACTTTCAGTAAAAATTATTGAACAGTAACTGTTACACCTGACCCATACTAGTAGTGAGTTCCATGAAACAGTCAGTTGTTATTTATGAATTTGTAAATAGTCCTTCAATTATAATTGCACAAGATTTTGTTAATCACTCATCAGATGATAATTACAAGGTACCGTCATATAAAAGGTGCTCATTCTGCCTTGTTAACAAAGATTTTCTTTTATATAATGCATACTAACCACATCGTTTTTTAGTTGTCAGTAGAAGAAAACTACTGAGATGGCTTTGTCCGTTCGCACTTTTTCTCTCCGCCCTCAGATCTTGAAAACTACCGAGGCAAAGGAGCTGCAAATTTCTATATTAATCGTCCACCCTCAGATCTTAAAAACTACCGAGGCAAAATAACTGCAAATTTGTATATTAATCGTCCACCCTCCAATCATCAAACTTAATAAATTGCACCCCTCTAGCCTCAGTGGTTTTTATTTTATTCAAGGTTAAGGTTAGCCATGGATCGTTCATCTGGCACTGCTATAGGTGCCAACAACACAGGCCACCACCAGGACGCAGAAAAGAGTTTCATGAGCCGTGGCTGAGAGTTTCATACAGCATTATACGCAATACAGACAACTCGATTGCGCCAAAGAAACTTTGGTTCATTTATTACTTGTTTTTTACCAGCCTAATTGCCTGCCCTTAATATGTGGTTACCATGATCTATCATAGATTTATGGTGGGGTTTTTATATACTGTATGTGTTTTTTCTGTTCATATCTGTGTAAATTTTGATTCCCACTAAGAAAGTGGGAACCAAAATATACCTCTGGTGCAAGCCCAGGTCTCAGTTCAGGTTCAGCTCCAGGGCCAGGGAACATCAGGCAGCACCAACTTCCTTCCATCCTCCAGCCTCGGGTGCAGGTCCAAGTCTTGGCTCAGGTTCAGTTGGGTTTTTGGTCGCATTTCAGGGCCAGGGAACTTCCAGCAGGACCCCAACTACCTTCCATCCTCCAGCCTCAGGTGCAGGTCCAGGTGTTAGCTCAGAACCAGTTCGGTTTTTGGTCCGCATTCCATAGCCAGGGACCTTCGAGCAGCCCCCAACCTCCTTCCATCCTCCAGCCTCAGATGCAGGTCCAGGTGTTAGCTCAGGCCCAGTTCGGTTTTTGGTCCATATTCCAGGGCCAGGTAACTTCCAGCAGCCCCCAACTTCCTTCTATCCTCCAGTCTCTGGTGCAGGTCCAGGTCTTACCTCAGGTTCAGTTCGGTTTTTGGTCCGCATTCCATGGCCACGGAACTTCCAGCAGCTCCCTAAGCGACTTCTATCATCCAGCCTTGGGTGCAGATCTAGGTGTTAGCTCAGGTTCAGTTCGGTTTTTGGTCCACATTCCAGGGCCAAGTAACTTCTAGCAGCCCCCAACTTCCTTCCATTCTCCAGCCTCGGGTGCTGGTCCAGGTCTTAGCTCAAGTCCAGTTCAGTTTTTGGTCCACATTCCAGGGCCAAGGAACTTCCAGCAGCCCGCAACTTAATTCCATCCTCCAACCTCGGGTGCAGATCCAGGTGTCAGCTTATGACCAGTTTGGTTTTTGGTCCATATTCCATCAGCCCCCCAACTGCCTTCCATCCTCAATCCTCGGATGCAGGCCCAGGTGTTAGCTCAGGACCAGTTCGGTTTTTGGTCTGCATTCCAGGGCCAGGGAACCTTCAGCTGCCCCCAACTTCCTTCCGCACTCCAGTCTCGGGTGCAGGTCCAGGTCTTAACTCAGGTTCGGTTCAGTTTTTGGTCCACATTCCAGGGCCAGGGAACTTCCAACTACCTCCCAACTGACTTCTGTCCTCTAGCCTCGAGTTCAGGTCCAGGTGTTAGCTCAGGTCCAGTTTGGTTTTTGGTCCACATTCCAGGACCAAGGAACTTCTAGCAGCCCCCAAACTTTCTTCCATCCTCCAGCCTTGGATACAAGTCCAGGAGTTAGCATAGGTTCAGGTCGGTTTTTGGTCTGCATTCCAGGACCAGGGAGCTTCCAGCAGCACCACACTGCCTTCCATCTTCCAGCCTCGGGTTCAGGTCCAGTTTGGTTTTTGGTCTGCGTTCTCGGGTTCAGGTCCAGTTCGTTTTGTGGTCTGCATTCTAGGCTCATGGAACTTCCAGCTGCCCCTAACTGCCTTCCATCCTCCAGCCTTGGGAGCAGGTCCAGCCTTAGCTCATGTCCAGTTTGGATTTAGGTCTGCATTCCAGAGCCAGGGAACTTTCAGCAGCACCCCAACTGCCTTCCTTCCTCCAGCCTCGGGTGCCGGTCTTAGCTTAGGTCTTGTTAGGTTTTTGGTCCGTATTCCAGGGCCAGGGAACTTCCAGCAACCCCCCAACTGCCTTCCATCCTCTAGCCTCAGGTGTCAGTCTTAGCTCAGGTCCTGTTAGGTTTTTGGCCTGCATTCCAGGGCAAGGGAACTTCCAGCAACCCCCCAACATCCTTCCATCCTCTAGCTTCGGGTGCAGGTGCAGGTCTTACCCAGGTGCTGTTAGGTTTTTGGTCCACATTTCAGGGCCAGGAAACGTGCAGCAGCTGCCCAACTACATTTCATTGTCCGCCCTAGGATGCAGGTGCAGGTCTTAGCTCAGGTCCTGTTCACTTTCTGGTTCTCATCCCAGAACCAGGGAACTTCTTTCGGCAGACACCAAACTGCCTCCCATCCTTTAGCCATGGGTGCAGGTCCAGTTCAGTTTTTGGTCCACATTTCAAGGCCAATGAACTTCCAGCAGCCCCCAACTTCCTTCCATCCTCTATCCTCGGGTGCAGGTCCAGGTCTTAGCTCAGGTTCAGTTCAGTTTTTGGTCCGCATTCGAGGGACAGGGAACTTCCAAAAACCACCCAACTGCCTTCCATCCTCCAGCCTCGGGTGCAGGTCCAGGTCTTAGCTCAGTTCCAATTCAATTTTTGGTCCACATCCCAGGACCAGGGAACTTCCAGCAGCCCCCTAACTGCATTCAGTCGTCCAGCCTCGGGTTCATGTCCAGGGCTCAGCTCAGGTCCACTTCTGTTACCAAGTCTTTATTCCAGGGTCAGGAACTCTCCAGTAGTCCCACAACTGCCTTCCATCCTGTAGCCTTGGGTGCAGGTCCAGGTCTTAGCTCAGGTTGAGTTCGGTTTTTGGTCTGCATTCCAGGGCAAGGGAACTTTCAGCAGCCCCCAACTTCCTTCCATCTTCCAGTCTCGGGTGCAGATGCAGGTCTCAGCTCAGGTCCTGTTTGGTTTTTGATCCGCATCCCAGGGCCAGGGAACTTCCGGCAGGCCCCCAACTGACTTCCATCCTCCAGTCACAGGTGCAGGTCCAGGTCTTATCTCAGGTCCAGTTCGGTTTTAGGTTCACATTCCAGGACAAAGGAACTTCCAGCAGCCCCCAACTGCTTTCCATCCTCCAGCTTTGGGAGAAGGACGTGTAGTGCCTGGGTGTGTTTCGGGCTAAACCAAATGGAAGCCTTACGTGATTCTTGATTATGTAACCAAAATTCATTGAGTTTTGCCCACCCAGTTAGCTTAGAATGTCGCACTAAACTTAAAGTGCTGTTTTGAGTCTTTTGGTAAATTGTGTAGTACTGACTTCCTGTGACAAATATCATGATAGCCCCTGGAAGGTGAGAAGCACAATTCTTGCCTCTGCTCAGAAAGTTAGCAAGACGACCGACGAAAAACGGCTCCAAGCAGGGGTAACGATGCGTCCTTTTTTGTTTGTCCCAGTAGCAAGGACACTAGCTACTCTGAGTGCTTACAGCATCACATAATTTATGCCGTAATATATGCTAAGAAAATAAGAGTTTGTTTTAGTGAGTTTAAAGATATTTAAAAGGGAAGCTGTCATAATGACACTTTATGACCCCTCTCAGGCAGCAAGTTCTGGAGTGGAGTGTGGGTCTTTAGGGTGATGTTCCCTGGCAAGGCTGAGGGAGAAATTAAGTCCGATACCTTATTTGTGAGAAGTGCGGGATTCCTAATATTTGTCTGGAGAGAACGATGCCACATGCAGCAGGACTGCCAAAGAATGAAAGCATCTCACAGAGGATATTATACCCAGGATTCTTGTCAAAAGGTGCTAGTGTAAAAAAAATGTTTGCTGAGGTAAAGGTGGTGGTTTTGAGGATGTCAGGAAATGTTGGCTACGGTAAGCCAAGTCACATGTCTGATAAATTGGGTTAAGGTGTCTGGTGGTAGCCTAACTTTGGAGAAACTTGATGTCTTTGGTACTGCCTCAAGAGTTTTTCTGAGTGGTGCTGTAATGTACTTTATTTTGTCTGGGGCCATCGTAGGTTAAGGCTAACGTTAATTTCAGTAGGTGGTACTATGATCAATGCTAGGTGTATATTTTGCTAAGTGAATGCCATTTGTTGTGTATACCGTTGGTGATAATGAAAGAGTTCTTTTGTTACCCATGAAGCAGTATCAAGGGGGTAATATAAACCTATGTGGCAAATCAGCACCCACCCACGCTTCTTATAACCTACTACTGTCTACTACTGTACATTGAAATGCACTTGGTATAACTATTTTTTTGTTTGTTTGTTTGCTGCTGGTGTGTTAGAAACACCACAGCTGGTGGCAGCCTACCCAAAAGTGTATTAAAGTAAATATAAAAAGGAGTAAGTTGTAGAAGAGACTACCACAGCACAGTGTAGTCATGCTAAAATAAAGATTTTATATATTTTTATGTCCCGCATCCCCCCCCCCCACAAACCAGGTCTTAGCTCAGGTCTAGTTTGGTTATTGGTCTGCATTCCAGGGCCAGGGCACTTTCAGCAACCCACCAACTGCCTGCCATCCTCCAGCCTTGGATGCAAGCCCAGGCCTTAGCTCAAGTCCAGTTCAGTTTTTGGTCTACATTCCAGGGCCAGGGAACTTTCAGCTGCTAAGGCCTGGACCAGCACCTGAGGCTGGAGGATGGAAAGCAGTTTGGGGCTGCTGGAAGATCCTTGGACCTGCACCCGCGGCCGGAGGGCAGTTGAGGGGCTGCTAGAAATTCCCAGAACTAGGAAGGCAGACCAAAAGCCGAACTGGACATGAAGTAAGACCTGGACCTGAACCCGAGGCTGGAGGATGGAAGGCAGTTGGGGGGCCGCTGGAAATTCCCTGGTCCTGGAATGCTGACTTGGAAACTAAACTGGACATGAGCTGAGAACTTTAACTGCACACAAGGCTGGAGGATGGAGAGCAGTTGAGGGCTGCTGGAAGTTCCCTGGCCCTGGAATGTGGACTTGGAAACTGTACTGGGCCTGATCTAAGACCCGGACCTTCACCTGATGTTGGAGGATGGAAGGCAGTTGGACAGCTGCTGAGAGTTCCCTGGTCTTGGAATGCGGACCAAAAACTGAACAGGACTTTAGCCAAGGCCTGGACTTGAGTCCGAGGCTGAAGGATGGAAGGCAGTTGGTGGTCTGCTGGAAGTTCCATGACCATGGAATGTGGACCAAAAGCCAAACTGGAACAGGGGATGGAGGATGGAAGGCATCCTCCAGCCATGGGTGCAGGTCCAGGTCTTTGCTCAGGTCCAGTTTGGTTTTCAGTGTACATTCCAGGACCAGGGACTTCCAGCAGCCCCCCACCTGCCTGTCCATCTCTTCCAGTGCCGGTACAGGTCCAGAAAGAATGCCAGTCCAGTTCTGCTCTTCAGCAATCCAGGACCAGGAATTCTCAGCAGCCTCAATAAATCCATCCTCCAGCCAGATGCAAATTCAGGCCGTGAGTCCAGGTCCTGTTCGGTTTGCGCGCACCCATGGCCTGGGAACTTCAGCTGCTAAGACCCAAACCAGTGCCGAGGCTGGGGATGAAACGCAGTTGGGGGCTGCTGGAAGTTCCCTGGACCTGCACCTGAGGCTGGAGGCCATGGGGTGCTACTGAAATTCCTGGCATAGGGAATGCGGACCAAAAACCAAACTGGACTTGAGCTAAGACCTGGACCTAAACCCGAGGCTGGAGGATGGAAGGCAGTTGGGGGTGCTGGAAGTTCCCTTGCCCTAGAATGTGGGCCAAAAACCAAACTGGACCTGAGCTAAGACCAAGACCTAAACCCGAGGCTGGAGGATGGAAGGCAGTTGGGGGCTGCTGGAAGTCCCTGGCCCTGGAATGCACACCAAAAACCAAACTGAACCTGAGCAAAGATCTGGACCTGCACCCATGGCTGGAGGATGCCTTCCATCCTCTAGTCTCAGTGCCAGTTCTGTATTTGGTCTGCATTCCAGGGCCATGAAACTTCCAGCAGCCCCCGCCCCAAACTGCCTTACATCCTCCAGCATCAGATGCAAGTCCAGGCCTTAGCTCAGGTCCTTTTCGGTTTTTGGCTTGCATTTCAGGACCAGGGAACTTTCAGCTACTAAGACCTGGTCCAGCACACAAGACTGGAGGATGGAACGCAGTTGGGGGCCCGCAGGCCCAAACTGGACCTGAACTAAGACTTGGGCCTGCATCCTATGCTGGAGGATGGAAGGCAGGTGGGGGGCTGCTGGAAGTCCCAGGCCCTGTAATGCACACCAAAAGCCAAACTGGCCCTGAGCAAAGACCTGGACCTGCACTCGTGGCTGGAGGATGCTTTCCATCCTCCAATCTCAGTTCCAGTTCAGTTTTTGGTCTGCATTCCAGGGCCATGGAACTTCCAGCAGCCCCCCAACTACCTTCCATCCTCCAGTCTGTCTCAGATGCAAGTCCAGGCCTTAGCTCAGGTCATATTCGGTTTTTGGTGCGCATTCCTGTGCCAGGAAACTTTCAGCTGCTAAGACCTGGTCCACCACCGTAGCCCGGAGGATGGAATGCTGTTGGGGGACTGCTGGAAGTTCCCTGGATCTGCACCCGAGGCTGGAGACCAGTTGGGGGGCTTTGGAAATTCCCTGGCCTAGGAATGCGGACCAAAACCGAACTGGACCTGAGCTAAGACCTGGACCTGAATGCGAGGCATGAGATGGAATGCAGTTGGGAGGCTGCTGGAACCTCCCTGGCCCTGGAATGGAAACTTGGAAACTGAACTGGACCTGAACTGAGACCTGTATCTGCAGTAGAGGAGGGAGGATGGAAGATGGGGGTGTGGCTGCTGGATGTACCCTGGCCCTGGAATGCACACTAAAAACCAACCTGGACCTGAGCAAACACTTGGACCTGCACCCATGGCTAGAGGATGCCTTCCATCCTCCAGTCTCAGTTCCCAACTCAGTTTTTGGTCACATTCCAGGGCCATGGCATGCCCAGTAGACCCCCAACTGTCTTCCTTCCTCCAGCCTCGGATGCAAGTTCAGGCCTTAGCTCTCAGGTTCTGTTTGGCTTTTGGTGCGCATTCCAGGGCCAGGGAACTTTCAGCTGCTAAGACCTGGACCAGCACCCGAGGCCGGACCATGGAATGCAGTTGGGGGGCTAATGGAAATTCCCTGGCCTAGGAATGCGGACCAAAAACCGAACTGGACCTGAGCTAAGACCTGGACCTAAACCCAAGGCTGGAGGATGGTAGGCAGCCTGGGGGGGCTTGGGGGGGCTGCTGGAAAGTTCCCTGGCCCTGGAATGGAAACTTGGAAACTGAACTGAGACCTGGATCTGCAGTAGAGGATGGAGGATGGAAGGCAGGTGGGGGCTGCTGGATGTTCCCTGGCCCTGGAATGCACACCAAAAACCAACCTGGACCTGCACCCGTGGGTGGAGGGTGCCTTCCATCCTCTAGTCTCAGTTCCAGCTCAGTTTTTAGTCTACATTCCAGGGCCATGGAACTTCCTGCAGCCCCAAAACTGCCATCTATCCTCAAGCCTCATATCCAAGTCCAAGCCTTAGCTCAGGTCCAGTTCGGTTTTTGGTGTGCATTCCAGAGACAGGAAACTGCCTTGGCCATGAGTCCAGGCTTCTCTTTTCTGCTCCCAGCTTCTATCTTCTAAGTCCAGTGAACTTCCAGCGGCCCCCCCAACTGCTGTCTATCCACCAGCCCCATCCACAATTCTGGGCTTCTCTTTTCCACTCCCAGCTTCAATCTTCTAAGTCCAGTGAACTTTCAGTGGCTCCCCAACGGCTGTCCATCCACTGGCCTCGGCCACTAGTCCAGGATTCTCTTTTGTGCTCCCAGCTTCAATCTTCCTGGACCGGTGAACTTCCAGCGGCCCCCCAACCGCTCTCCATCCTCCTGCCTTGGCCACGAGTGTGGGCTTGTCCTATCTGCTCCCAGCTTCAATATTCTAGGTCCAGTGAACTTCCAGCGGCCCCCCAACCACTGTCTATCCGCCGGCTTCGGCCACAATTCTGGACCTCTCTTTTGTGCTTCCAGCTTCAATCTTCCAGGTCCAGTGAACTTTCAGTGGCCCCCCAACTGCTGTCCATCTGCCATCCTCAGCCACAAGTCCAGGCTTCTCTTTTGCGCTTCCAGCTTCAGTCTTCCGGGTCCAGCGAACTCCCAGCAGTCCCCCAACCGCTTTCCATCTGCCATCCTCAGCCACAAGTCCAGGCTTCTCTTTTGCGCTTCCGGCTTCAGTCTTCTGGGTCCAGCGAATTTCTAGCGGTCCGCCAACCTCTTTCCATCCGCCTTCCACAGTCACAAGTCCAGGCTTCTCTTTTGTGCTTCCAGCTTCAGTCTTCCGGTTCCAGCGAACTTCCAGTGGTCCCCCAACTGCTCTCCATCCGCCGTCCTCGGCCACAAGTCCAGGCTTCTCTTTTGCACTTCCAGCTTCGGTCTTCCAGGCCCAGCGAACTTCCAGTGGTCCCCCAACCGCTTTCCATCCGCTGTCCTCGGCCACAAGTCCAGGCTTCTCTTTTGCCCTCCTGGCTAAGAAAGGGTTAAATGTCCAAAATGCTGAGATGTGTCGACTGCAGTGTCATGTGGATAAAATGGAGGAAGAGAAAGGACACCTATGTGGAGTGTTATCAGAACTAAAGGAACAGCTAGCCCAGGCAAACTGCCACAACAAGGCAAAGGACGACCTCTTCGAAGAGATGGAACAGAACATGAATCGAATGCAAATGGAGAAAGAGAAAATGGAAAGGCACTGCCACGAAGGGAAAGATGCCCTTCATGAATGTAGGTCGGAAGAAGAACGTCTGCAATTGAGGGTTCAAGAATTGCGGGCGTGTGTGGAAAAGCTTCGGAAGGAAAATGAATCCTTTAAAGCAGCAATGTGGCTTAAGACAGATAGGCTAATTAGTGACGATCCAGGCAAGCGGGAAGAGCATGATATGATGCAATGGAAACTAGAACAAGCCAGGGGTGATATACACTACCTTTGCCACATGCTGGAAGAGCTCACTTTGAAATACAATCATCAGGTGTTGGTAAACCAAAAGTTTGCGGCCATGCTTGCTTTTCTACCGAAAAACCGGGAAAACAAGAAGGGGCAATTGGAAATGGTAGATTTCAGTCTCATAAACATCAACTTTGGCAAGGTATACATACGTATATATATATATATAATATATATATATATATATATATATATATATATATATATATATATATATATATATATATATATATAGTGTGTGTGGGTGTTTGTGTGTGTTATCTACTGAGACTTTTTACTTTATTATATGTTTTATAACTGCTTCTATAAAGAAACTGAATCGATATCCTTCGTGTAGAAGAAAAGGGATTTGGCGCAGGCGAACAAGAAAAGAATAGGTGGGGTCGGATCAAAATTCTCTGCCTATCTAGTCATCATGCATGGTACAGGTGACTAAATCTTGAACCCCTGCTGATTCAGGCATCAGGCCTCGCCTCTACTCTGATGAAAAGTTTAATGCTTTCTAACACAAGAGATCTTGCTAATCACACCCAAACAATAACAATTCAGTTTTCAGTAACTGTAAAGATCTAAGGCAAAAGAGCAGAGGGGCTATAACCCGATATAATCCAGGCAAGTTTCTTCATGTTAAAAGCGATAATGAATTATAGTTTATTGACACTTATTCAGAGTGAAATCAATAAAAATTGACTCACTTGACTGATTTATACTTTTATTATATGATCACTGCATGTGACGTTTATGTGGCTTCATCCTAAATAATGACCATTGTTTATTATTTATATTTCTAAAATTGGTGAATATGTATACTGTATATATATATTTCACTGGATTAATCATTTCTTCATATCAGTATTATTACTTCTAAAACTTACATCTTATGCTGATCTCTCTCTCTGTCCAAATATATTATATATATATATATATATATATATATATATATATATATATATATATATATATATATATATATAGTTATAATATGTGAATATTCTGTAAAAGTAATGTGTGTTCTCTCTCTCTCTCTCTCTCTCTCTCTCTCTCTCTCTCTCTCTCTCTCTCTCTCCAAATATATATATATATATATATATATATATATATATATATATATATATATATATATATTGTTATAATATGTGTGAATATTCTGTAAAGTAATGTGTGTTCTGTATTTTTGATATGTTGTGTGTATTTTTATATTTTCCTTTCAGATATTTCATGTGTTGTGAAGTGTAATGAGGTGATGTTGTGTGTATTGTTGTACAATACTTATGTGTGTTATGTTTTGTGGGAGATGTTGGGAGTTTCAGATTCTGTAAAGAGGGTTATTTTGGTGACCAGATTAGATGAGCTCATCCTGTGGTCATGTTTGCACAGCTGTGTACCTAACCGCGAGGGAGAGCACTCATGTTACCTTTGAAGAGGGATGACAGGTTGATAGCCAAGACTTGTTCAGAGACCTATGTTTGTTTGAACAAGTGTCCAGCCAGGAAGTTAGCTGCCAATCATTCAGATAAGGGGCAAAACATATATTGCTTTCTGAGCCAGAGAATAAATCCAAGAATAGGCTGTTTATTCTATAGAAGTAATTCTGTATTCTGTTTATTCTAGCGTAGAGAGAGGAACTCAGTTTACTCTAAGATTCTGTCAGTGTAACCTCTTTCTTTAAATGACTAACTGGTAGCTATAGAAAAGGTGGCAATTTCTCTGTCTCTCTCTCAACCCATCCTTATATAGAAAATGGTATAAAGTTATGGTTACTCTCACAATACATCTAAGTTTTGTTATTCGTTAAAAATATTGCATTGTACAGTACAGGCATTGTAAAGTGTATTACCTAGGAATAAGGAATTGTGTAATGGAGTGCAAAGAGGAATAAGGTAATGTTTAATTGCTGTTTTTTTACCATGGAAAAACCTGGAGTCGTTTTGGTAAAAAGTTAATTTATGATTTCGGTAAGAGGTGAATATGATCTTTTAAAAAGTGGATGTAATCTTTTTGAGAGATAGATATAATCTTTAAACAGACTTTGTCTTAGTGAAACTGCTGTTGGTATATTTTTTGCTGCATATTAATTTTTATTATGTCCTTGTTTTCATATTATTCTTATATGCTCATGCGTTTATAATTTCACATTGTTACCGAAAATTATGTGTTGATACTGTAACATTGAATACTTGTGCTGATTTCCATTTCTTGAGATTTCTTTTTCAATTTGGAATAAATCTTTATAGTTTGAATTTTGCTTAGTTAACTTAATTTCTTAATAAATTAAAGTTTTGTGAATTAAACTTGTTTAAGAATTAATTAAATTTTACATTGCTGTCAAGTAACAGTAAATCTTTTTGAGACTGTGAACTCTAATTATAACGTTTGAACTTAGAAATGAATTTTTTTGTTTAAAGTTTCAAAAGCACAGTGTTTCATTTTGCCCACCAGTGATTAGAGATATTTGTGTATGTTTACAAGGTAAGTGATGTATCTGTAATGTTCTCCTTTGATTTTATCAAAGTGAATTAGAACCAGGGAAACAAGTATATGTTTAATGGAGTGATGCCCTTTTTCCCTAGTTTATTTGTTTATTAACAGTTGTTACTCACCCATAACTTGATAAACTTAGGTTGATTTTTTCAAGTGTTAAGCAAGTTTTAAGGGATCACTGTTACCTTTAGAGTGTTCAGTCGTAATGTTATTGTTATGAGGTTTCAGGTATCTGGCTGAAGTGAGGTAAAATTGGTTTTAATATTTGTGTAATAACTAGGTACTTGATCACTTCAGACAATATATATATATATATATAGATATATATATATATATATATATATATGTATATATATATATATATATATATATATATATATATATATATATATATATATATATATATATACATATATATAATTGTATTTTTATTAGCCACAATGCCCTTAACTCTCTCGAATTCTTCGCGCTTTTTGGATGTGCTTGTAACTACGAAGCCGTACATCCAGACGCAAGAAATTGAAGACTGTGATTGCCGGTCGAGGGACACGAACCCGCGTCGCCTTAACCACAAGGAGGTCACATTGCCGACCTGACCACGTCTGGATGTACGGCTTCGAAGTTACAAGCACATCCAAAAAAGCGCAAAGAATTCTAGAAGTTAAGAAGGCATTGTGGCTATTAGAATTACATGTGTCTGGTAAAAGTGACCAGTAGATTATATATGTTTGTGTGTATAAATCTTGTAAATTCCATACAGTTTACTCGTATTTAAAACTTTTTTTATTTATAAAACAGACATGCAGACACGAATCTAGTTTTAGCCCAAAGACAGGATTATACGGATTACAATATGCAAAATCTTTTGGAAAAAACTTGAATATATGCCATTACATGGCCTGTCAAAGAAAAATCTGATAATTTGTAGCAATTATGATTCGAATGACCAATTGTTGTAACCTATTATCTGTAAATTCTAGAACGTTAAAAAAGGGTAGGTTCTAAGAGAATATCATTTACCAAATGTCGCCATGTTTATAATCATATATATAGCCAAGGGATAAATTATCATTAGTATCATGGCTGGAAAGAGAAGACGCATAAATATGTGACAGTGTTGAAAGGGAACGGCCGGATATATATGTTGATAGTCTTATATAGGTTAAAATATTTGGAATAAGATACAAGAAACTGATAAAAAAAAAAGCAAACAGCCCCCCTGCACTCAAAAGATAGCGCATCGGGTAGAATAGTTGCCATGTTGTGTTTTTTTTACTTTTTGCTGACAGTCTGGGTACTATAGGCGTAACTGGGAGTCTATTAATTTCGGGGGCACCTGGGGCACACAGCTGAATATGGGGGCCACTGGACTTGCACAAATTATAATACTCATTCTTTTTTTTTAAGTCACGTGGAAAGATATTAAGGTTGTTTTAAAATATTTAAGCCTATCAATTTGTGAATCACCTTTTTATATAACAAACTTGCTCAAATATTTTTTCAATAAAAATTATGAACCTCTGACCATCCAAATTAGATATTATATGTAATGGTTTGGCAATGAAATCAAGCCACTTGGTATGTTAACAAAATATAATTAAAAGAATCAAAATTAACCAAATATAATTAAGAGAATAAAAATTAACACTTGCTTATTGTAAAAAAGAAAAAAATATATTGAAATTATTCATAATATGAAAATTAAGCTTAGGCTTTTACTACAAGCTTCATGAACTCAAAATGGGGGGGCACCAGTTTCAAATGGGGGGCACGTGCCCCCCTGTGGCCCCCCCCGCAGTTATGCCTATGCTGGGGTACCCTAAATGTTTGCTGGCCGCTCTCTTAGCTGACAGCTGTGGCACCGAAACTGCTTCCCGTAGAAAACGGTTATTGGATTGATACATGATTTCATAGGATTTCGCTCAAAATTCACGAACTGGCAACCTAACATGCTCCATATTTATGTATTATTTCAGTGAGAAAACACGATTATTTGATACAATAAGGCCATAATATGTTTCATAAGAGTGAGATCTGTCATATAATCTGTCATATATTTTAAAACTGTAAGAAAATATCACTTGTTTCCAAATTTCGGAAAAAACACTTACGAAACATTTTCAAAACTTTCGCTCACTCATCACTGATGCGTTTGACAAAAAAAGTCACCATCAAACCTCGGTTCAAATGTTAGAATAATAAAAAAAAAAGCGAAAAAATTTGTCATAACATTAGTATTGCTTCCAATGCAACCATAAAATTTGAAATAGTCCTATTTGATTGTTTTTACGCCTCAACGCTGAAAAAAATGTAAATAAGTAAATACGAAAGTATTACCGTAGTCAGAACACATCCACCGATATTAACGGGTGAGCGGAGCGTGTGTGACTCATTAGAGTGGCGACGCAACATGAACCACCTGGAACATAGGTCTACAATGAGTAGCAACAATGAAATTGTCTTGAAAGCATTTATTTTATATTTGTTAGAGGAATATTTGGATTTTCATAAAAAAAATTGTTTAACCACTTCAAAAATTATGGCTTACTAGCAAATATTCGCCTATGCAATTATTCTTTTGTTAAAGCCAAGATTTTGTTCGTAGGCCTAGTTGTGTTAGATTTCTTTACTTATAAATACATTACACTTAGCATTCACATCTATATATTAACAATTTCTGGCCAGAAAGCATATGAAGTTATCTACACATTCTTGCACTTCAAGTTACCTTATGAATGAATAAATTGTACACTAAAGCGAGCAGGACATTTAAGAAAAATATTTTAAGCCAGTTAAAAAACAAGTGTTCCATAGGCCTTGATATTAATACTAATAGATATTTCGATTAACAGCCATTTTCTCCATATAATTAAAATCATCATTATCTTTTATTCTTCAGAGTACAGGTAATCTCTACAAATAAATTCTTTAGTAGCAGAGATTACATCTCAGATGATTTTTTTAGGCCATTTAGCAACATACAGACAGCTTGAACACAGCCTAAAACTTCAACATTCAAAGAAAACTTGTAATTCATATTCGTATTTTGAAAATGTCATAAATGTTGAGCTTATTAGGTTTACTGTTATAATGCTGCAAAGGTACTGTAGTTACGTTGACCAGTCCTAGAAGCATGTTAAGCGCGCTGTCATTGACGGCACCGCGAACCTTATCACACCGTGCTTTGAGCTTAACAGTGTAAAAAAAAGAAAAAAAAAAATCAGTTCAAATCACACAGGTTACGAATTGTGCCAATGCCTAAAAGGGATCATATTTATATATCTATAGGGAAAATAGTGCTAGCTGTGAATTCGCAAACTTATCGACATGTATGACAATGGAAATAAAAAAAAGGGGGGCTAACACTACTTGGCAGCGTTACTTTCAGTCTGAGATTTTGGACGATAAAAAAGAATCATGTCTTCTCAGATTTATTAAAAATAAACCGTCTTTCTGCCAGCTTGAAAAAAATTAAGAAAGTCTTGTGCGGTCAGCCCAACAATTTGCGGACAATAACCACCTTAACAGTACGATCGGTAGGGGCTACATGACAGGTATACTGTTGTATACCATCGGTCACAAACATCACATCCCCTTAAGAAAAATATTTGCCCCACACGGGCGAGCCCCAAAGAACCAAGGTTAGGAATGTGGACCTCGCTAACCCTGATATATTCTGATGACTAGGACTCTTCTATCGAGGAAACTGACTGGCCACGTTATGACAGTGACATCAAATGGCATAACCAGAAAAAGCAAGGCCTCTTGTTTCACACAAGAACGGGTTATTATACGAATGGAAATATTGTGTTATTATACGAATGGATTTAAATACTGTGTATGATACAAATCCCAGGCAACTCTCCAGTTTCAAGGCATCGTCTGTTAATTAAAGGAGAAAAATTATTCGTATTACGACTTTGAAACTATCCCCTTGGACCATGACCATGAATCACCACCCCACCCAATGCACAGATTGGGTGAGAGAGATGGTGCATATCTCTATTTCTACTGGACTGTCAACGTCCCGTGCCTGTCATATCATCCTCACTAATCCATATTACTGTACTCTAATCACCCAAACTACACTTTTTCTCGAAGACGTCGTATCGAATAATAACCCCAATTCTGCTTTTGTCTGATTAGGATTAAGTGGAGTAAATTTTGAAGTATCCGGGCTAATAAACTAGTTTGAAATAAAATTATTGGACCTTTGCTATTCCAGTTGCTTACTGAAGATGGAAAAGGATTTAGGATTTTTCACAGTTTGAAACAGTTGAGAAGAATGTTATAATTGCTAAACATTATATATATATATATATATATATAATATATATATATATATATATATATATATATATATATATATATATATAGATTGATAGATAGATAGAAGATAGATAGATATGTATGTATGCATGTATATATATATATATATATATATATATATATATATATATATATATATATATATTATATATATATATATATATATATATATATATATATATATATATATATATATATATATATATATATATATATATATATAATCAGAAAGCAAAATGTCTTTAATATTCAATTTATGGCTGAAATAATATATTATATGTTATTGAAGGAATTTTGCTGATAATGTCCATTCTTTGGGTCGAACCAGCGACGGATGAGGAATCAGATCACAGTGACGCACTAACGAAATCGGCCACAAGAGAGGTCGTTAGTGCGTCATCAGAAGTCCTGATTCCTCGTCCGGCCGCTGGTTCGACCCCACGGGACGGTGGACTTATTATCAACTAAAATTCCTTTGCAACATATATAAGAAAATATATTATTTCCGAGTGTAGAGGAATTGGATATTAAAGGACGTTTGTAGCTTTCTTGATTGTATATGAATCACGGTGATGTGATAAATAGTTTCATATATATATATATATATATATATATATATATATATATATATATATATATATATATATATATTATATATATATATATATATATATATATATATATATATATATATATATATATATATATATATATATATATATATATATATATATATATATATATATATATATATATATTTTTTTTATATACATATACAGTATATACATTATATATATATATATATATATATATATATATATATATATATATATATGTATATATATATATGTGTGTGTACACATATATAATATATATATTCTACTAGCTCAGTAGTTCTAACCTCGCCATGCCTAACAAGAGACCATAGTTCAATCCCACTGACGGGAAGAGACTTCTTTGCGTCTCTTTGAAAATCCAGTGTGCCTCTGTTGATGTAAGCAGTATATCTATTGGTGTGTTGACTGTGTTGAGGTGAAGCCAGTGAGAAAAAAGCATGGAGCCATCTAACTCGTTTGGAAAGAATTGATAAAAACCGAAATTTATGTACCTCTAGCGCTTCCCCCCCCAATTAGGGTAAAGATGCATAGATTAAAAATATATATATATATTTGAATTTTTATCACATCACTGTGGCATTGTATAAACAAACATTAAGCTATAATTGTTGTTGTATGTCCACTGGGAATTATAATTGATAAATGATTTGGTATCTAAATGATTCGAACACTTGCCAGTACCCATCAACGACTTCCAGTCGACGTTCTAGACCACTAGGCTCTCAAAGGCGTCGACTGGACACTAAACGACAATTATAGCTTAATGTTTGTTTATAAAATGCCACAGTGATGTGATACAAATTAAATAAATATATATATATATATATATATATATATATATATATATATATATATATATATATATATATATATATATAAATGTGTTCTTATATTATCGTTATGCGTATTTCTAACCTTAAAAGATATCGCTAATATTAAATACTTTTCTTTTATTGACGCCTTCGATGGAAAGATCTTTATCAGTTTAGATTGATGGAAAGCAAATGAAACTGGATTCGAAAATATTTTCATTTATTTCGATGATGCCATTATTAAAAATCCGGTAGAGAGCATTTTGCTTCTAGCTTAAAAAAAAGATAGACGCATTATATTTTTACATAGAACTTTTTATTTAGCTCTAAGTTTTCTAACAAAAAGTTGTATAATTGTTTTAAGTTTTTTTTTTTTATAAAGTAAGAAAAACACATTTACAATTCCATATGCTGTAGCTGCAGAAAGTGTCCAGATTCCCCTTTCCCACTGTTATACGAATTATTTAAAGGTCTTCATGTATTTTAATGTTTTGATCTCTGTTTCATGCAGTTCTCTGTATGTACTCTGGAAACGTTTACTGAGGGATTTATAATAGGATGCATTAGTTTTGTTAATCTGTTTCCATCCATGACCTTAGATTTTATGACGCCAGTGTGGCATAAAACGTTTTAGTGAATTTTATGGTAAAGAATTATTCACATATTCTCTGTTGATTATGTCACCCTCTCTTGTTATTATTTATATCACTTCACCTGTTCTGTGTGCCTTTAATTTGTCGTTGCTGGATCATCTAAGGTGCCACATTTACTGCCCCCCCCACATGTAGGGGGTTAGTGCATAATGCAGTTAGTGCACCTCATTTCTTAAGGTTCTTTGCAGCGTCCCTTCGGCCCCTACCTGCAACCCCTTTCATTCCTTTTCCTGTACGTCCATTCATATTCTCTTTCTTCATTCTTACTTTCCACCCTCGTCTAACACTTCTTTCATATTGCAGTTGCGAGGTTTACCTCCTGTTACACCTATATAGCTTTTTACTCTCAATTTCCCTTTCAGTGCTGAATGGCCTCAGAGGTCCCACCTCTTGGTCTTTGGCCTAAATTTCATATTGCATTCCTATAACCAATGTTTTGAAGTAATTATGGGGAGGGCACGCTCAAGTACAGTTTCCTTTCCTTTGATTTATAAATTTTTATTGAGAACTGGTTGTTAATTTATATTCAGTGATACTGATTCCTTGTTTTTCTGTACTTTTTTCTCTTCCCTGTACCGGCTATTTGTTCTGTGGCTTTTCTTTTTTGTACAGTGACGTTGATTAACTGAGTTAAATCATATATGTGCCTGAACTCAATAATGACCACTGATGTCGAAAAGACATATTTAAAAAAAAAAGTCATATTTAACCATGGTAAAAGATAACAATGCTAATAGAATAACAATAACAATGCTAATAGAATGTGCCGTAATAATTATCAGTTATTAATATTTCAGTTTTTAGAATTAATAAACATTATAAATTATAATATATTGACTTCGAGTCTCACATTAGTACGAATGATACTTGATCGTCCGCCAGACGTTTCACCTTTCTTTTGACTTTTGACACCTTAATTACAAAATAGTAAGTTTTCAACATTGAAATTGTAATTCCAGTATTTTATGTAATGTTATAGGTCCACCTAAAGTTGGGTGTATATTTATTTCCGATCCTTTATTTTTTATCTGTATACCATTCAAATATGCGAATTTGCTCCTAACTGTGATTATGTCTCATATGAATTTCATGATTCCTTAATATACAGATTTCGTAGCATGTGGCCCCATAAAGATATTTCTGGTATGCTATGCGGCTAAGTCAAACTTCCTTGTTATAGAAGTATTTATCAGTAAATACATACATACATACATATATATATATAATATATATGTGCGTGTTTGTTTGTGAGATATATATATATATATATATATATATATATATATATATATATATATATATATATATATATATATATATATATATATATATATATATATATATATATATATTTATACAGCAAAGGGCATCAGAAAGAGACGTCTCACGGCATTTAATCTCTTATCTGCGCGACTTTTCGAGGCCTAGCCTCATTAGCGTGCTGAAAGAGACAAGCCTCCAATAATATAAAATTGACCTGACTAGTAACAGTATACAATATAAAAGTTAATTTATTTAAAAACATTTAATAACATATTGTATAATGCTGTATATTCTGCCATCGGCCGGTGCGCTGGAAGTTTCATAAATACATATGTACATACATGTGTGTATTATGTGTGTGTGTGTGTGTGTGTGTGTGTGTGGGTGTGTGTAGCAAGTTGTGCTGTTTTTATGTAGCAAATATTTTTTATGCGCATGAAAAAGTATTGAACCATGAAAAGAAAATGAGGATGCTTGTATTATAAGCGGTTTGTTCTGTATGGCTCGTGTAATACCAGATGACAAACAGCTAACATTTTCCCTCGTTATACTGTATTTATAGATATCCATTTTTTCTTGTTTTTAGTCATAACACACATGATTATATTATATATATATATATATATATATATATATATATATATATATATATATATATATATATATATATATATATATATATATATATATATATATAGTTTCTGTTTATATGTGTGTGAAGTAGCATACGTTGGAGAAATGATTAATGAGGTGGAATATTTCAAATATTGAGGAACTGTGATATCCAAAAGAGACTTCTTGAGTTGGAAGATAGTGAAAGACTCAAAAGGGCAAATCAAACAATTGTACTGTAGGCTGAATATGTTTTAGAAATTAAATATATTCATATTGTATGTTACTGTCAATGAATGTGCTTTATGGTATCGTATGTTGATATATAAAAAATTACATATCAACATGTATTTCTGTATGTAATGATGTGCATTCTGTTTTTTAGAATGAAAATATCTGAGACAAAATGGTCAGCTTTAGAACGAGTGCGATTAAATTTTATATATATATATATATATATATATATATATATATATATATATATATATATATATATATATATATATATATATAATATATATATATATATGTATATATATGTGTGTGTAAATCTGTTTTTGTTTATGTTCGTAGGTGTGTATGCACGTGCTTTCTTGTTGTTAGTGCTCTTATACACATATAAAGCGCATATTGATCATTTCCCTTTTTCTCTGCAATGAACATAATCCATACATGAAGACCTTTGTCAGTCAGAAAGTTCTGTTTTTCCTTTCTTCTTTGCAAGATATTTGTAGTTAGAGATTTAATTTTACCCTACATTTCGCTACTGGCTCTCCAACAGCCAAAGAAACATTTGAATCTTCTGGAAAAGTGTGAGGGACTACAGCTTTCCTTTCTCTCTGTCCGTTTGCCCTACCTTCATGCATACATGTGCATGTGCATGTAGGCGGATCGTTTGTTTGTCTGTCATTCTGCTTGTCTAACCGTCTGTCTAACTGTATGTCAGTTTGTATCAAAGACATCACAACTCGTCGTACACTATTCTAGGGATTTCAGTCACGTCAATCTGCATATCCGTGTGTTGTTTCTCTTGGATTTTACAACTCCGTGTACCCGGTAGAAGGGGTTTCATTCAAGCGTTGCATAAAGGTACCCTACCATACACACATGTGCATGAAGAAAGATGGTCGTCTTGACTGTTTGTGTATTAGTGTTATTTCTCTCTTACCTTGTCTTGGCAACTCCTCCTACGTACAGTATATGTATAGATTTGGATGAATGGAGAGTGACAGTCCATCCATCTATTAAAATGTGTGTCACACTAAGCTTGTCAGTGCGAGACCTCTTTTATATAGTGGAAGGGATTTCAGTAAACCTGGTACAAAAATAGACCTCGGTGCATAGATGTGCATGAAGGGAGATCATATGTCTATGTTTATACAGCTGTCCTTCAGGTTAACTTGTCACTGTGACTGCTCCTACATTGTTGAAAGTACTTATTTCAGACTGGGGACGAGGATACGTCATCATGCACAGATGTAGAGTCACTCAAAAATGTTTTGCAGCATGTTCCAGAAGTTTTTTGTTCACCTAACAGTAATTTATTCGTTTTTTATATACAAGCAAATGTGCTTTTCTTATTCGATTTTGGTTATTAATCATACGGTTAACAATATAAAAGAGAATGGTTTGTGAAAAATCCGTATTAAGAAAAATAACGAAACATTTTGAAAAATTTCGCTCATGACGGTAGGGTAAAAGAGTCAAATAAAAACTATAATTAGTCATCCATTCAATCCTTATGAGAGTAAATTGAGAGACCTTCTTCTTCATGGATAAATAACCCAATGGAAAAGTATAGGGAGAAAATCAGGTAACACCCAATGGATACTTAGTGACAGAGAGAGAGAGAGAATAAATGATTAAATAAAGAAATATAATAATGATGAAGAGAGAAATAAAGGAATTATAATAATGATAGAGAGAAATAAAAAACGGTTTAAGGGAAACGGGAGGCAATTTCAGACGCACCAGTCGTCTGTCCTTGTTTCCATGCTCTTTACGACGGAGTTAGCAACAGCGCCAGATGTCACTATTATAAGCTGTTGGTCAGAAAAGTTTTGAAATATGTTGGTTAAAATTTTTGAGTGACTGTACATAACGGAGATTGTCAGTTTCTCTGTCTATCGGTATATCATGTCATTCTTACCTTGTTGTGTAAAGACATTGACAGAAGGTGAATTGTGGCTCCGAATTTCATAGTTTTGTAAGCGCCTGTAACTTTGACATGACTCTGAACTGTAATCAAATGGACACATCTTAATTCTGAAGCACTGATGACCTTTCTTTTTGTTTTGTTTTAAGGTTGGTCATTTTGTTACTTTAACCAAGACCGAGTTATTTTCTTTTGCATGAACCGCAATCTTGTCTTTACTGCTCTTAAAGGGGATATTTATTGCCTTAGCAGTAATCTCTGTGTGCTTGTTGTATCATTACTTGTTCCATTTACAAATGCACAGCCAAAAGAGAAGAGGCGCTTCTTTGTTCTCTTTATTGCTCTATGTGAATTATTATTTCTGATCATCATTACAGATGAGACGCTTTCTTTTCTCTCTGTGCCTTGCTGCAGTACTACTTTAGTTTCTGTTCAATGTTACCTCCTGTCCTTGGATATCGGAGGTTTTATTTTTTAGAAAACTGCATGCTGCACTGTCTGTGAGAATCTCTCTCTCTCTCTCTCTCTCTCACACACACACACACACACACACACACACACACACACACACACACACATTTTTATACCCTTCTTTCTAACGGTCCATTTTGCCATGGAAATGTCTTATTGTAAAAGCATAACTTTAATTGTTAACGAAACCATGAAGCACCATTGAAATAGGATCGAAACTCCTATGATTAAATGTGTTCACTAAGTAAAGTTTCTAAATTGAGAATGAAATTATTATCGAGTAAAACCATGGAAGATAATCATGGAAACATTAATTGTAAGACTCGGCAATCTGAAGAAGCCAAATTAGGAAATTAAATATAACATGAAATCGTAAGCTTAGAGATATTCTCAGGACGTCTAGAAACAAAGAGAGAATATACGGGAGATGAAGTGCTGGATTTATGGTGTGCAGTTGTGAATGAGGTACCGGAAGGGGTGGGCCTTTATATCCAGGACATTAGAGACTTGCAAGATAGGGGCGAAAAGCGCAATTTGTGTAGGGATTCCGGTGTATTGCCGCTCAGCTGTGTAGGGATGTGAAGTGGGTATTGTTGTGAAAGTATCATGGCGATGTTTATCCTTGATTCAGCAGTTGGGTGTAAATGTCGCAGTGACCAGTTTTTAGTTTTCTGTAAAGAAAACTATTGTGCCGGCTTTGTCTATCCGTCCGCCCTCAGATCTTAAAAAATACTGAGGCTAGACGGCTGCAAATTGGATGCTGATCATCCACCCTTCAATCTAGCCTCAGTAGTTTTTATTTTATTTAAGGTTAAAGTTAGCCATAATCGTGCGTCTGGCAACGATATAGGACACAAACCAAAGGCAGTGGTTAAAGTTTCATGGGCCACGGCTCATACAGCATTATACCGAGACTACCGAAAACAGATCTATTTTCAATGGCCTTGATTATACGCAGTACAGAAAACTCGATTACGCCGTAGAAACTTCGGCATATTTTTTACTTGTTTTTTTCCGAAACCACTCCCTGTTATGGCAATACATACATATATATATATGTGTGTGTATGTATGTGCGCGCGCGCGCTTGTATGGATATATAAAAGATTTTATGAAAAAAGAAAACCGGATAGTAAAGCTGATTATACATATATATATATATATATATATATATATATATATATATATATATATATATATATATATATATGTATGTATGTATGTATGTACAGTATATGTATATATATATATAATATATATATATATATATATATATATATATATATATATATATATATATATATCAATTATAATTCCCCTTCGGTATACATATATACATGTATTATTTCTGAGGTAGAGGGAATTGGATATTAAACGACACTTGTAGCTTAATTGTATATATGTGTATATATATATAATGTATGTATGTATGTATGTATGTATGTATATGTATACAGTATGTGTATGTGTGTCAGTCTGTCTGTCTGTGTTTGTGTGTGGTTGGAGGTAGGAAAAGGAATTTATGGAAATAGAAAAACTGATAAAGCTTGACTGTATAATTAGTTTTGTACATAACCTCGATGGAAGGAAATAGGATATAATCCTAGATGGTGCAGTATCCTCCTGAGTGGATGGTATGAAAGAGAAAAGAAGATTATTCACAGAGAAATGTTTATGGCAGAAGCTCAAGTTCTTAATTGAATCTGAAAACCCACGAACAGGAAAGATTTGAAGTAACTAATAACTGTAAGGATGAACTCTAGATATAAAAGATGTTCTTTTGTGGTGAAATAATTACATTTTTAGATGCGGAAGCCGCAAATAAACTTATAATGTTTGATCGCGTGGATTATGTGGTATTGATTACAGGGGAAGCTGTGGAGTAATAAGATGCGAATATGCTTTAGTCTTTGTGTAAATTTATACTAGAAAAACAATGGAAGAAATTTAAATAAAATATTCTTTTATTAACAGGCAATCATCAATATTAATTTTCCATGCTGAATTGGAGTCATTCATCGTGAAAGCTGTGGTTAGTATGCAAAAATATGAGAACATTAAATACGACAATTCAGGATTGCCTAAGTAAAAGTAGTGTGAATTAGGTCTGAAACAGGAAAATACTATATTTGTAACAGGTTGTAAGGGAATATCTGGAAGGATTATTGTTGAAGGAAATATAGAATGTTTGCGTAGTTATTTTTGCTTATGCGCAGCGTATCCTTTGTAAAAAAGAAATATTCTAAGAATAGTTTTTTATCAGGTTAGTAATAACAAAGCATATCCTGGACATAAAAATCCACGTTTTATAACAGGAACAATATTTTACCACGATGTTTTGATGTGATTTTAATCTTAAAACACGGCGATCACCGAAGGCCTAAACTGTAATATGATACACATTACTTGATTTTAGAGCAGTTATCATACTTTCAAGGGTAACAGTTTGAAGAACTCCGTAGGTTAAGTGTAGTATTGAAGTCTGAAAAAGGAAGTTTTTTTTTAAGAAAGATTTGTGACATGGATTGTGTTAGTCATGGCTGGCTGGAAAGTTGATTGTGAAACATGTATTACTGTGAAAAGATTCTTTATTCGTAAGAGTTTATCTAGACTTTTCGTAGTTTTGAAACAGATGAAACACTATAGTAAGATTGATTATGTAAAGAAATCTGACAAAGAGTAAGTGTGCAAGTTAGGTGCAAACCCATGTACCGAATATTGCTACACTCCATTCACCTAAATTTGTTAAATGGACCATATACTTTATTATCGCTTCACTATGCTGTATTTCATCCCTTAATAGTATTTGCCATCATCATTCTCTCATAATTGAATTCGTCATTGTTAATTGTTTTCAAGCCATAAACAAGAAAAAAATGCGCTCAAGTTTCTTCCCCGCAATCGAGTTTTCTGTACAGCGTATAATCAAGGCCACCGAAAATAGATCTATCTTTCGGCGGTCTCGGTATAATGCTGTATGAGGCGCGGGCCGAGAAAGTTTAACCACGGCCCGGTGGTGGTCTGTCCTGTATCGTTGCCAGACGCACGATTATGGCTAACTTTAACCTTAAAATCAAAACTACTGAGGCTAGAGGGCTGCAGTTTGGTATGTTTGATGATTGGAGGGTGTATGATCAACACCAGTTTGCAACCTTCTAGCCTCGGTAGTTTTTAAGATATGAGGGCGGACAGAAAAAGTGCGGACGGACAGACAAAGCCATCTCAACAGTTCGAAAACTAAATGTGTAATGTTTCAAAGCAAGAATTTTCATACAAGTAAATTCATGACGATAATACACACACATATATATATATATATATATTATATATATACATATATATATATATATATATACACACTTACGCAGTTAGTGTTTGTGTGTAAGCTCTATGTTAAATTACATCTCTATATTTGCTTGTTACTCGTGGTTTTTGTAATAATATCAAGGCTATTCCCATGTAGGTTGAACTTCATAAAAATGCATAAAGATCTGTAACTATAGTAGAGCAGAGAATAAAGAGTAGCATGAGAGCAACAATATAATTAGTTGAAAATGATTAAGCAAATATGGCTAGATTAACGTCATTCCTAAAACTTCATTTGCCAAGCGCAGAGTGCCATTTGTTGTTAAATTATTGTCAATTTTTAGAACTATATATAGAACGAATTCAAGAACTGTCAGGGAAATGTAAAGAACATTTGAAGTACAGGAAAAATTTAAAGGATTTTAAAAGATGAAACTTGCAAAAGTGGAAAAACTATAAGTTTAATCAATTTGAAATGAACATTCGTGAACATTCCATTGCATAGATTTTTATGAAATCAGTGTACGTGGCAGTGGTCGTGCCTTTAGCCTATCTTTTTTTAAATTTTCACACACACACATACACTCACATACACATGTTATCTGCCAAATACTGTCTAATGAACATACCTAATTTTGTCCCTCTGTGGACTTTTTAATTCTGTTACAGGTAATTCAAAGAGAATCGGGTAAAGCCTTTGCATCACCAGCACTACAAAAGCGTAGTAGTGTTCTCTTATTATAAATGAAGTCGGCCCTGTTGTTCATGTATTCACAAATTTGTAAATTAGATGAGTAAATAGAGTATGTTATGAAAATGCCTAATTTCAGTATGTCAAGGAAATTTCAGTAAACGATATTAATACTGCCATAAACGCATAATGAACTCTCCGGCTTTTATCCTGTTTCCAGGTCAGTTTTTACGTTACTTGTAAATAGTATTTGTGTTAATGGAAAGTAAATATTAAGGACAAAGTGTGTCGTCTCTTGTAATTGAAAGGAAGAATTTAAGTCGATGTTGATTAATGCACATGAGATTGTTGAATATTCGTTATTTATTTCATATATCTAATTATACATTATTTTATTACCACAGACCATCTTCCCTTATAACTAGTGAATTGAATAACTCATCAAGGATAAAACTAATTTAGACAGATGACTTTCACGATTTCCTGATTTACTGTTTATAAATGAACAATCCTGAAGCAGAAAACCAAGGTATAACTTACTTATTTTCTAATTCCACTTGAAGCCCGTCAAATGGAAGTACATTGCAGAGGATGTAGAATAAGTCAAATGTTTTAATCGTTTGGCTTCGATATATGGAAGGAGAAGCGTGGTGCACTGTTATCTAAAATTAGCCTCCAGGGATCAATTAGCGTTGAACAGGGCGATTGCTTCAAAACCCCGGGGAAAGAAAGCTTTTTTATGTCGTTCATTTGAAATGATCCAGGTGATTATCATAACCAAATGAGGGGTTTGTGTCTTGTCAGTTCCAGAAAATGATTGTTGCACAAATATTGAGAGATTGGTCGTGATAAATGTAAAGTAAAACATCTTGATCTCTTCCTTTCTGATTGAGGGCAACTCTTTCGGGAGTGAGTAAGGGGTCAACAAATGCATTAAATGTATTGCGGTATATTAGGAAGGAAATTAAGAAAATGAATTGGTTAAAGCATCATGTTCGATTTATAAGTAATACGTGCTGGAAATAACAAGCAAATTTATTATAAACGGTGGTTATATAATGGCTCATTAGTTTATTGGTGAAAGCAGCTTCATTTAATATTTAGTCGGTTCGTAACAGTGGGTGGTCCCCGTGAAAATAAGAATTTGGCCAATGTCGCATTCATACTTTTGAAATTTGAATCGTGGATGAACCCCACAACATTAGCTGCTTCATTCACCTACATAAAATGCTCATATGCAGTACATGGAACTCCCCTACCTACAAATGCACCATTCCGCTGTACCTTACACACAATTTTGCACATTAGAATTATACACCCTTTTCTGAAACCCATAGCCCTCCAATTTCCACATGACCGAACCATCTCAGAATGCTCTTATCCTTTCCCCTGTGCTAATCCTTATACCACTTCTTTACCTCATCACCATGCTCATCCTTTCAGTTCTTATAATACCACACATACTACACAAACCTTCCATCCTAATAGCTTCGTCCTTATTTTTTTAATTTTCGTTGAATGTGCACACTTAATACCAGTAACTCGGCGTTCCTTTCTAACTTGTCAACCTGTACTCTCCACACTCTTCCCAATCTTGCACATGCCATGTTACCTTCTTTGATCTACCTTTTCTTTGACTCACTCAGGGTGTTCAGTGTTCAGGTAAAACCTCTTATTGCCGTGGCGAAGTCAATTTTAATCGACTTACCTGACGTAAAATATATATGTGGTATTCTGGAACACCAATGGCCACAGGTGGAAAGGAGAAGTCCTCTAGATGTCTGTTTTAGATATCAGGTTGTAAAGGGAAACCTAGAAATCCTTGTTTTATAGTCATGAACTTATGTTTTTCTCCTTTTGTAAAGGAAAGACAAGTGAAATCTTGAAGCTGAATACTCAAGCATGGGAATGTTTATTTATAATGCAGATTTCCCCCTGGTCAATTCTCTCCGCGTATCCTCTCAGTGGAAAGTGAATATAGAGTCATTAACGAATTAGCATGGTTGAGCAGAGACTGAGGTTGGCATTTAATTTTCCTTTCGTTAGCATTAAAGGAGAACTGGAGTAAGGAACCTAAATACTCTTCGAGTAAAGGCTTGGAAGGACAAGTTTTAAAAGTAATGAGAAATCTTGAAAAGGTTGGGAAAAACTGTCACATGTAAGAATATTAGTCTGTACTGAAGCTGGAAGGTTCTAGTGTTATCATCACCGCACCTGCGGAACGTTCAACGATCTATAACAGATGTCAGCTGCAATAAAAACAAAACTTTTTCTCTGCATGTTGCCAGTGTCGCTAAAGTTAAAGTTAAGTATATCCTAGTTTAACCAGACCACTGAGCTGATTAACAGCTCTCCTAGGGCTGGCCCGAAGGATTAGATTTATTTTTACGTGGCTAAGAACCAATTGGTTACCTAGCAACGGGACCTACAGCTTATTGTGGAATCCGAACCGCATTATAGCGAGAAATAAATTTCTGTCACCAGAAACAAATTCCTCTTGTTCTTCACTGGCCGGTCGGAGATTCGAACTCGCGACCAACAGAGTGGTAGCTGAGAACGGAACCCGCTCACCCAGCAAGGAACTAGGTGGCTATAATTGAGTGTTCCTCGGTAATATTTCAAGAGCTTTTAGACCACTGGGTTGCCAGCATGACCCCCATGTGCGAACATTCGAATCTCGAAAAACTGAGAATGTGGCGTCGTCCTCGTATGGTGATCATTCACATAACAGCCACGCCGTGAGCACTGATTAGTGTCTCTTCATCACTTGTTTCAGAATGTCGTCTGAATAAGTGGACTGACGCAGCTAAGTCATGTGACATGTATGAATACACCCAGGTCCTTAAATTCTTATAAACTAAGATCAATAAGTGAATTTAGTTGAAGAATTCACTTGAAGACGTATCGTGTTTGCTCATGCTTTTTTATCTCTTGAGTAGAAATTGCCCTACTTCTGCAAGCCTATGCAACGTCATTTTCTTTAGACATTTCCTGTTCGTAGGTCGTTGATAAAGTTAAGAAAAATGGTCAAGTTTCAGAAGACTTTTACTCCAGTATTACTCAAAAAAGCTTAGGTTAGAGAATAAGAGGTTTCTGTTTGAGAATTTTCAGTTCTAGAGAGATTTCATTTCGTCTCAAGATTTTCAGCATTTCATTGCTATTTTCTCGATTAGAAAATTATTTAACAGGACATCGATAGTTTTATTACCTGTATTTTCCATATTTATTCCATACTTTATACTGCGTTGCAAATGGAAACCTAAGTTTCAGCCAAATTACATTTCAAATATTTGTGTCCACAAGACTAATATCTTACAATAAATTCTTACATCATTTCCTATTTTCTTATTTATATTAGCCGAGAATATTAAGTAACAGATTTTGCTTCAGGTTCAAAGCAGTCTAGTGAATTATCTAAATGTTTCCTGAGCCTTCATCGCGAGAATTTGGGACTCAGCGGAACAGGAAAGAATTGTATTTCCTGACAGCAAGAAAAAGTTTGCAAATGTAAGTCAGAACATGCCTTGCGTCATCAAGTGGTAGGTCAGGATATACCATTTTCATTCCTGCATGCAGAACTTAGGCAAAAAACACGTACTTTACTTTTGGGGTCGATTAATCTGTGAACCTTTCTCTGCTTTTACTTACCAGCAGAACAACTGATTTTTTCATAAATTATCTGGTCACTTTCTCCCTTCTATTTTCATTATATGTTTTTTTTTTTTTTTTTTTACTCTTCCTGACTACACTTCCCATCCTCTTGCATACCTTTATAGTGTTGTCTGCTGTCATGTAGTAGCACCTCAGACAATTTTTTTTTTTTTTTTTTTTTTTTCAATAAACCTCTCATTTCTTCATCCCACCACTTACTTCCTGCCGACGTAGCGACTCCATCAAGGAATTTTACGAACTCCTTATCTACTCCTTCCACTGCCATTTCTTCACTTAGACATAGTTCATTCAGTTTTTCCGTACATGTTCTTTTCACTTCCTCCTTAACAAGCTTACAGAATATATTTACTTACAACCTTAACAAATTACAAGATATATTTACTTTACAGCCATTTTCCTGCTCCTTCCTCAGGTATACAAACTTTTTACCCCTTCCTCACCAACAGGAACTCGGGGTTCATTTAAACCAGACAATGATCGGATGTATCTACACCCACTTCTCTCTTCAACTTTACATCCATCACCTTGCTCTTTCTTCTTATTAGTACTTACACAATATAGCACAATACACTGTTGGGGTATATATATACACACACATATATACAATATGTATATGTATATATATATATATATATATATATATATATATATATATATATATATATATATATATATATTTATATTATATGTATAATATTTATTTATTTACATTACCTCAGGAATAACTTACACTCAAGGGAATTATAGGTGAAAAGTACTTCATCACCAGCAGGATTGGAATTTATAATTCCCCTTACGTGTAAGGTATTCCCGAGGTATAGTGAATTTATATTAAACGAAAGTGTCTCGGTGTATACTACAATAAAATCATGCAATTACAACATCACACACTTATTTATATAAATAAATATATATATATATATATATATATATATATATATATATATATATATATATATATATATATATATATATATATAAGATATATATATATAATATATATATGTATATATATATTATATATGTATATATACAGAAAATGCTTGTACAGTTTCTCCTTATTCACCTTAATTTATCATGGAGCAAGTAGTAGAGGCTATGTTCTCTTAAGAACTTGACGCCATCCAGTAATATCACGTTCTAATAGATCCTTTGGATTGTACTAAAATACCCGTGGGTCTGTCCATTATCCAAATCGAAAAAAGTCTTCACCGGTACTCCCCACCCATACCCGCACCCTGCCCAACCAAAGAATCGGTAAAAGGACAATATGAGTAGATTGTTGAACAAGCTGTGCCATTTATGGAAAAATGCAGCCTATCTCTTCCCAGCTTCCAAAAACAAGTTTGAAAAATGCTGACAATAACGGTGTTTACTATTCAAATAAATATATATGCAATAGGAAGAGAGAGAGAGAGAGAGAGTATCTAATGTATTTGCAATCCATACATGACGGGGAATGGGGGTTTTAATGAAAAACACGGTACGGTATAACATTTGTTTTCAAACTGAATGCTATGTACTTCTGATACTTACACTCTCTTTAGCGTTGTGAACACCGGACAAAATTACAGAGAGAGAGAGAGAGAAATTTAATTTCAAGATTGAACATTCTTGGCAGGAGAATATTTTTTCCCTCCCACTTTCAAATGAAAATTTTCTCTTATTCAAAGCAAGATGTCTTGCTGCAGTGTTATGACGTTCAACTTTTTTTTCTAACTCCCATAAAACGACTGTTAACGTTTGTGTCTCGGTTTTCCCACCATTTACAACGACCGCTAAAGAGAAAAAAGTCCATTTTCTGACGAATTTCCGTCCTCAGACTATTTTCCAGAGGTGCATTTTTTAAAAAAATGGTTCCTTCCTTCTTCCCCCCTTCATCTTCCAAGTTTCTGGCCTAATTCTAATAAATTACTTCAGGGTCAACGTTCGCTGCGCTAAGCTTCCACCTCTATTCACGCCAACCCCCTTCCGTTCCATCCCCTCACCTTCTCCACCCCCCATCTGCCGTCCCCCGTGTTAAAAAAACCGTTATAGAAAGTTTTCCTGACTCGACTCTTCTTGGCCTTTGTAAATGTCTCATTGGTTTTTCTTTCTTTGCCCGAAGTTTTTTCCACTTTTATTTCTCCTTTTTTTTCTGGCCGACATCCTCCGTAAAACGATTATTTTAAGGAATCCTAAAAGAACGTCCTCTGGCAAAGCGTCCGTGACTCACCTTATCCCAAATGCAATTGCATTGACGGGTAATCTATCATTCACTCTATATACATACATACACACACACACATATATATACATATATATGAAAAAGATCATATATATATATATATATATATATATATATATATATATATATATATATATATATATATATATATATATATATATATACATACAGTATATGCATATATGATTTTTTCTCATATATACGGTGATTATTTTATAAAATTAAACATGAAGCCATTAATTTCGTTTTTAAATGCACTATACCTCAGGAATAACTTACACGTAAGTTGAGTTATAAACTCCAATCCTGTTAGTAATGAAGTACCTATCACCTATAATTCCCCTGAGTGTAAGTTACTTCTGAGGTACAGTGAATTCGACATTAAACGAAATTTGTGGCTTCATATTTGTGAACATAAAAAAATTTCATGGCGTATACAATAAAATCACGTATACACGCACGGTCGTATATGTGTATATATATATATATATATATATATATATATATATATATACTGTATATGTGTATGTGTGTGTACATATATATATATATATATATATATATATATATATATATATATATATATATATATATATATATATATATACTGTATATGTGTATGTGTACATTATATATATATATATATATATATATATATATACATACATACATACATATATATATATATACATTATATATATATATATATATATATATATATATATATATATTGTACAGTATAATGAATGGTAGAATATCCCATATCAAAGTCTTTGTTTCCGACGACGTTTATCGAATTAATATCGTAGCTTCTCGGAATCATTTAAACGAAAAAAGGAATGTTAATTCAACTGCATTTGGCATAAGGTGAGTCACGGACGTTTTGATAGAGAAGCGTCCTATAGAATACCTCAAAATAATCGTTTTCCGGAGGATGTCGACCGGAAAAATCGAGTTTTCTGTCCAGCGTATAATGGTGTATGAAACTCCCAGCCACGGCAAATGAAACTCTCAGCCGCTGCCCATGAAACTTTCAGCCATGGTCCAGGCTGGCCTGTGTCGTTGACACCTATAGCAGTGTCAGTCACACGATCATGGCTAGTTTTAGCCTGAGATAAAATAAAAACTACTGAGGCTAGAGGGCTGCAGTTTGGTCTGTTTGATGATTGGATGGTGGATGATCAATATACCAATTTGCAGTCCTCAAGCCTCTGTAGTTTTTAAGATCTGAGGGCGGACAGAAAAGTGCGGACGGACAGACAAAGCCGGCACAATAGTTTTCTTTTACAGAAAACTGAAGAGGGAGAAATAACAGTGGGAAAAAACTTCGGGCAAAGAATGAAAAACCAGTGAGACTTACAAAGGCAAAGAAGAGTCGAGTCAGGGAAACTTTCTGTGACGGTTTTTTTACCAGGGCACACATGGGCCAAAAGAGTAATATTTTGGACAAAATTGTTTTTTGCTTTCACATCCAATCATTATTTGTCATTTTCATTTATAAACGTTTAGAGTATTATATTTACAAGAATATTTAATAATATGAGTGATATTTTTACCCATTTTTTGTGTATTAGGTAAAATATAGTGTTGGAACTTTATGACCATTGTATTTGATACCTTTATTCAATACAGAAAAGACAACAATAAAAATATAAAAAAATAAGATTATTTCTATCAAATGCTATGTCTTTAAAGCTTTTTACAATATAATTCATTCTAATGAACGTAAAGAATAACATTTTGGTTATCCTATTATACCATAGTAAAATGAAAATAGAAATAAAAGCATTTAATTCATTTAAAAAAATCTAAAATAACAAGGAACTGTAACTCGCATTAAGACTACGCGTTACAAATCGAAGAGTATTTTGGACGATAAAATTTTTGCTTTCCTCAGGTAGTTCAGTCTTTCCAGGTCTGTCTACTCTTCTTAGGGAACTTATCAAGGGATCAAATGAACAAAGTAATCTTCTCATTAAATCTTCATTTGTTTATTCGTGATGTTTTTCTTGTGGAAGATTCCCTAAACGTCTTGAATTCTATATTCTTTGCTTCTTGTGCCTCCTCAGATAATATGCCAATTGGTAGACTGAAGTTGCGTATCACTGAAGCACCATGAATTAATAACCGATCCAAGCTTTGGATGGGTTATTAATTCCAGTTATATTTTTGTACATAAAATTTAGCAATGTCCAAGCAAAACCTTTCAAATCCGTCTGCATCGATATCAAGGCCAGATGACAATGTTGATAAAATCACATAATGTTTATAAACAAAGGATTGATCAAGGCGAGTAATTTCGGAGCAATTTCTGCATTCTTGAAAAACCTGCGAGCAGTATTTCATCATTAGATCTGGTTTTGGCACATCAATTACTAAACCTACTTCATCACGAAAGCTTTTTTTTTTTTAATCAATTCCTTCCTTTTATCTACTGACTTTTTCTTCAGAAGTACGTGCTTGCCATTTCTGTATATCAGTTTTGTAAATATATGTAGGCAACATTCCATGCACCTAATCCATGCGTTAAGGGTAGATAAGCCGTGTTTCAATGCTTCCTGACTTGAAGTACGGGTTTTCACTTTACGATGTTATTTAGGATTTTAGGAGAGGCTCCACATATTGAATCGAATTTCTAACTACTGATAGCGCTGTTGCCACTCTTCCATCAATCATGGTTAAACTTACATTGTGGTGAACTAATAAATCATCGGATATTTCAGTAGGTCGTAAGTTTGAAATACAATTCTCTATAAACTCTTCTTCATCAACTAACACTTATCTAGTTTCTTTGAAAAACTTGAATGTAATTGGTCGACAGAAAAGTGGTGATGATGGTTTTGTGTTTTTCCAGATGACAACCTTGTTTTCAGGATTCAATAAAGTTACATTTAGCTCAAGAGGAACCATGTTTGTTATAAAGAGACTAATTTCTGTCAACATTAGCCGAGAGGCTTTGCTTATATAAAAAATACTTTGTCCTGATGTTCCACCAAAACCAACTTCACACTCCAGGGATAATTTATCAACTGCTAAGTTTTCGATCTTCTCAAAATCGGCGATTTTCATAATTTTTTTTTAACTGTGTGATCAATCAAAACCTGGACATCCGTTTCTGCATTATAATTTGAAATTCCCCATTCAGAAGCAGGTGTTGGCAAGCACGCTTCTTTCGCTTCCCGGATTAAATTATAGGCTGGCTAAAGTCTGCTATTTCTTTCAGTAACTCCAGACCTTAAGAGTTGATAACATCTCTTACTTAGTGAACAATCAAATACAACCCGAGCCAGTGCTTCTTCGGGACGGTATTAATTTTTGTTACCAAAGGTTGTTTTCAATGATATATTTGAAAGTTGTTCAGCTAAATTTTCGTACCCTATTGTTTTAAAATCTTAGATGTAGCTTAAAACATTCTTCCCGGCTGTTCTGATTTACGCTTGTCTGTCTTTTCAGGAGATCTCAAAGGTCTTATTAGGACGATCGAGAACTGCATTAGCACTTTCTTTCCGCTCATATGCAATGTTATTCAACTAATCATCATATTTTTTTGTAAACATAAATCTTGCTCCTTTGTACAGCTGCCCATTTAGGTTTAAAGTATTTGAGAAAATTAACATATTGACCTCAAATTTCATTGTCATTTGTTAAGCTTAAAACAAAGTCTTCAGTGATATATATTTTTTCTTAGTTTTAACGTGCTTTTTCCCATTTTTATATGGGGTAAGCATGATGCCTTCTTTTGAAGGACTTTGATTTATGTTGTAGGTCAGAGCCTCTGATCGGCTAAAACTGCCTGACATCGTTTAGACCCTGGTAGCAAATGTCTTCATGTATCTTACCAAATCCCCAGCTCCCTTTCTCCCAGCAGCGAGGAGAACTCAGTGGTTAGGTCGACAGTTCGAGACGTGTGAGGTGTCTGTTATATTTTTAGAAGATGTTGGAGTAGCTTTGTTTATGTGTGTATTAGTCTGTAACACCCATTTGCATTCAGCAAACCTATCCGTTGATTACATACATAATCCCGGGGTGTCTACACAGATAGCAAAGTGTCCACCTCTCTGGCCGTTCGGCTGTGGGTTTGAACCTGCGCCACAGACCTCTATGAAGTCTGAGGCTGCTACTCTACCGACCGAACCATCGAGGCTCTCTTCAGTGATATATATTAAAATGTAGTAATTGCATTAGGAGCGGTAAAGATTTCCATATGGAAATGGCTCCATGTCTTTCCTAATTTACAGGTTCTAGATATTTTCCTGCCCTAACCCAAGCAAACCCTTTGAACAGCTTTAAAATCCAAAACTCATAGTAACCCAACCCCTCCAACTTTTTAGGCTTGGATTTGCCCCAAACCCATTGAAAACATATATTTAAGACGGTGAAGTAATCGTTGGCAACTCTGGTCACCTTATGGCCTTCGTTACTCAGAATCGCTGGTTAAATGGCGTCATGATAGGGGAGGCAGCGCTTCGGTTATGATTGCCCACAAAAGCTCGAAGTGCAAATTTTGGTGCAAGGAAACCAATTTTTTCCCTTTCTACACAAGTTCTAGTATAATAAAATCCATAAGAGATATGAAGCAAATGCTAGCGAAAAAATTTCCGCATACTTGTTTTTGTTAAATCAAAAATATTTGAAGTACTTTTGTATATATCAGTATAACATGGATTAATTGCATGTTATACACAATATTTGAAATGTTTAGTCACAGAAACAACACGGAGTAAACTTGTTGAAAATCTTTATAAACTAATGAAATATGGACCTAATATCACAGATGCTACAGGCACATAAATCTCATATAAACTAATCGCTGCATACTGGGAAAGAATGTGCTTAGCCGATTGCGTCTAAAAACCATAGCACCAGCCAATCCCTACTCCCTAAATAATATGATATACGGTTCATTTTCAAAAAATTATTCTATTTTGCGTTTTTCATATAATTTTGATAAAACTAAACAATAATTTTTTTGGTTTTTGTCCACCTCCTGGCACACTGTGCAGGGGGATGGCGGGGGTGGGGGAAGAAGGTGAGGGGGATGGAATGGAGCGAACGTTGACCCTGAAGTAATTTATTAGAATAGGCCAGAAATTTGGAAGATGAAGTGGGGGAAGAAGGAAGGAACCATTTTTTAAAAAAATGCACTCTGAAAATAGTCTGAGGACGAAATTCGTCAGAAAATGGATTTTTTCTCACGGTCGTTGTAATGGTGGGAAACTGAGACACAAACGTTAACAGTCGTTTTATGGGGAGTTAGAAAAAAAAAGTTGAACATCATAACACTGCAGCAAGACATCTGGCTTTGAATAAAAGAAAATTCTCATTTGAAAGTGCGAGGGAAAAATATTCTCCTGCCAAGAATGTTCAGCGCCTGAAATTAAATTTCTCTCTCTCTCTCTCTCTCTGGAATTTTGTCCGTTGTTCACAAATGAACCTTATTCATACGGAACGCTAAAGAAAGCGCAAGTATCAGAAGTATATCGCGTCCATTTGAAAGCAAATATTATATCGTACCATGTTTTTCAAAGAAAACACTCGTTTCCTGTAGTGTAAAAATTACAGATGTTTTCCCCTATTGATTCTCTCTCTCTCTCTCTCTCTCTCTCTCTCTTCCTTCTATTGCACAGATATTTATTTGAATAGTCAACACCGTTGTCAGCATTTTTCAAACTTGTTTTTGGAAACTGGGAAGAGATAGGCTACATTTTCCCATAAATGGCACAGCTTGTTCAGCAATCAACTCATATTGTTCTTTTGACCTTTTTTGGTTCTTAGGGGTCGGGGAGATGGGGAGAGGACAGGTGAAGAATTTTTCGATTTGGATAATGGACAGACCCACGGGTATTTTAGTACAATCCAAAGGAATTATCAGGACTTGATTTTATAAGTTGGCGAGCTTTTAAGAAAACAACCTCTCCTACTAGCTGTATAACAGATTAAGGTGAGTAAGAATAAAATCTGTGTTCCTGTTAGTCCTTGACATCATTTCGAATCAATGCTTGAATGTTCTTTTCTTCCCTTTGGCAGCTGAAGAAGAAGATATATATATATATATATATATATATATATATATATATATATATATATATATATATATATATATATATATATATATATCCTTAATATGAAAATGGCAATCACCTTAACTAGAAACCTCCCACGAAATAAGTTTCTTTATACACTACGCAGGAGGCTCATTAGCAGCGAGTTAAATATCCTTATACACGCCGCATCATTCGCCCCTTATCTTTCATGTAGTCTTGCACTTCTTAGATGTTAAGGCCATTCCTTACCTCTTAACACTTCTGAATTTTACACTCTTCATCAACTTGCAGTCCTCCATTCATTCCACATGGTTAAGCCATCTCAGAATAATTGTTTCACCTACGAAATTTATTTTCCCAGTTCTGTGTATCTCCACATTTTTCCTCTATTTATTTTCTTCACTACACGAAAACTAGGCAAACAGTTCAAACAACTTATTTTTTAGCCATTTACACCAATGATCACACACTCCCGTGGGGGTAAAGCTGTCAGTGCACTCATGCAGTGCAATGTATGCATTACTTAAAGAGTTCGCAGCCCCTTCGGCCCCAGCCAACTGCTTTCATTCCTTTACTGTACTCCGCTCATTCTCTCTTTCTTCCCATCTTACCGTCCACCCTCGCCTAACACTTGGTACATAGTGCAACTGCGGAGGTTTTCTTCTCTTGTTACACCCCTTTCAAACTTTTACTGTCAATTTCCGTTTCAGCGCTGAATGGCCTTAGTTGCCCCAGTGCTTGGCATGTATGCCTAAAATCTATAAATCAATCAATCAATCAACATCACACTTCGCATTCAGTTACGAGAGCTAGTATTACAGTTCTTTCATGCATCGTTTCATATAAAGAATTATATAGTTTTTGTTTGTATATATATTGGTATATATATATATATATATATATATATATATATATATATATATATATATATATATATATATATATGTGTGTGTGTGTGTGTGTGTATATGTATGTATGTATGTATGTATGTATGTATAACTGTGTGTGTGTGTACCTGCGCGCGCGCGCGCGCGTGTGTATATATATATATATGTTTATATATATAATATACATATATATATGTGTGTGTGTTGCTTTTTATCTGAATGTTTTCTTGGATAATTCCAATCATAAAAAGTTTCATTTTTCATGATTAATGAACGCGTCAGTGTTTTGTAAACCGGAGAAAAATAATGCGTGTCAGTTTATGCATATTAACATTGTAAGGATTTTATTTTTGCGATAGCCAAAGGAAGGTATGCCAGTGTTTTACGCTCCTGTTCCCATGGTTCTCAGTTGGCATAATCATCAATAAAGATATTTGACAAAAAGCTATTTCTTATTGCGTAGATGATTATGAAGTATATTTCTATGTCACTCAGTTTTATAATAAATTTAGTGGAAGTGGTGCATGCACTGATGTAATTATGGTCGGTTATGCAAATACCGATGATTTCCATTCATGGAAGTGGTTAAATTTTCAGACACTTGTTTTTTGTTCAGTTAATGCGATGCAAATACGATGGTACCGGTGCGACATAATTGAGTTGATTTACCATTGTTGGAATATCATTACCTGCATTGTGAAAGGAAAAGAACCGTTTTTAGTATATCCCTTGTTCCGGTTTCTTTTACTTGTTTACTCTGTCCTCTCACTGTAGTGTAAGAGAAAATTTAACAACGTATAATTTTGGGATGTGTAAGTGTATATATGAAAATATATTACAAGTGGCAATTATAGATTTAGATCCATTTTTTAAAGGAGATACCATTTGCGAGCAGGATATAGTACTGATACTTATTAAACATTTCAAGGAGGGCATATTGGATTTCTCACTTGCACCGTTGTGTACTGTCTAATATATTTCCATCTTAAATGCTTGAGCTGTTTTATGCACAAGATCGTGTAATTGTATTTAATTATTAAATTTTAAGCCATAAATATGCTATTGGAAAAGTACAGCAGATATGGCAGTACTTTATTTTTTCCATAAGCTTTAATAGTTTTTATTATATACGTTGATTGTCCTCTTTAAAGCAAATAAAATTTGATAAAAATACTTTAACAAAGAATTTTGTTATGTCATAGGCGGAACCTGTTTATTTTTGGTTTTTACATTTATGATGCCTTAATAGTTTTATTCACTTATGGATCCAACTGTCCTATTCTGAGAACAGTGTATATATATCAATGTCAAGGATTCTGTGTGAAATGGCATGTAAGATTTTGGAAGTTGAAGTTCTGTTTCTGTTGGTCATTTTGCTGGTAATATTTATTAGTTCCGACAGGCGCAAGAACCTATTCTTTCATGAATGGAGTTTTGGCTGTCACTGATTTAAGTAGAAAAACAAAATCCTATTGAGTAGACCTTACTCTTCCACTTTATTCTCAGACAAATCTGTGTGCGCACATCACTGCGTTATCTCCCATTTTCGCTGAGATTGTCTTTCTGTTTGTCATGTGTTCATGCCCTTGTTGTGTTTTTGCTGCAGAATCATTGCTCTCCAGTGTCCTTTGCTCCTCCAGTTGCCCAATGTTTGTTTCTGAAGTATTAGTGCTGCTTTTTGTAAAGAAGGCAGGGCTTGTTGGTCTGTGATTTTTTTGTGTTTTCAGAAATCACGTGGTCGACCTCCTTTGTGAGACCCAGTATGTAGTATGTCAGCCACATGTTTGTGAGACCCAGTTTGTAGAATGTCAGCCACATGTGTGTGAGCCCCCTTCTTGGTATATCATGGATACTATGAAGGACTTAAAACCCAAATTTCGTTGTTGTGTGGGCAAGGGCAAGCCCTGTAGTAATTCTTGTCCCTGATAGCAGTAGATCTACTCTGTGTCCATATTTTGTGTTGGAAACATAAGTGCATGAGAGAAGCCACATGTGATGAATGTGTGTGGTGGCAGTCACCCCAGTGGTCCCTGAATGAGAGAATGTGCTGCAAAAAGGGCAGCATCTCCTCCAGGGAGGCCACTCATAGCCCTTCTCCATGCTCTCTGAAAAATGTTCTCATTCCCAAGACCTCCTACAACAGCGATGCCTCCAGCAGGATCTTCTTCCACCCTGTCAGTGCCAGCAGGGGAATCCGCTAGCAGAAGGCATCAAGAAGGTGCTTAATTTCTGGGTGAAAGGTGGACAGCCACTCCAGCATGGGCCATCAGGAAATGCACAGAATTCCCCCATCATCATCCTCCACCATATGGAGACCAAGGATAACAGAAGGTCTTCCCATTCTTCCTGCCTTTCATCTTCCTCACACAGTACAGATTGGGGAGATAGGGAGACAAGCATGAAGAGATTGAGAGCAGATTCCACTGGACCACCCTTCCCCCCACCCTCCTTTGAAGTACCAGAGGATAGATAGTCTTGTTCCCCAGGACTTGATAGAGAGAGTAGGCGATCGCCATTGGTAGCAGGGGTTGCTTCCTTGATGGCTTTGCATTTGACCCTTTCAGCATAGTAGGGACAGGTCAGCTTGCAGGGCAAGCAGGGGAAGTGGTTCTTCCTGAACTAGTGGGGGAGCAAAAAGACAAAGCAGATTGAGGGGGAGAAGCAGAGCGAGGGTTAGCAGTCACATCTTGCCTACAGAGCATCAGCATTGTAGCAACTTCCCAAGACATTCAGCAGCAGAAGACCCACATCTTGCTCCAGGAATAGGTTGGACAAGGGGTGAAGTTGATCTCACAACAGGCTGGACAGACGTGTTCCCCCCTGCTCCCTGTCTTTCTGATCAACATTCCCCAAACAGAGCAACAACAAACAGGATCAGAGATCAACCCAGCAGGTCGTACTGGAGAAATACCCTGCTGACAGGAGTAAAGATCAGAGCTACAATTGCACAAGTACCAGTAAGACAGTGCTGAGGCCCTCTTCTAGTAGCAGCTCTGCATTTTGCTATGGCAGAGAGGACAGAGCAACAGAGGCTGTTAGGAGTAGCCAAGAGAGGGAAGGACCAGAGGAGCTGTCGCAATTGGAGGTTCTGGAGGAGAAAGGGTTTGTCAAGTTGTGATGCAGCTTAGGTAATGTTTGGGGCTAGTGGTTCCTCCCATATTTGCCCCAAAGGACCCCCCTCTTTGCTCTCCTACCTGGAACATGCTGTGGAGAACTCCCTGGAAGTGAGACAGTTTGTCCGTCTACTCATGTCCTCCCAATTGAAGGCCTAATGAAGGAGGTGAATGGCCTGGTAGCTGGAACAGGCAACTCCCTAGCATCCCCCAGGTTGGAGTAACTACTTCCCCCACCCCTACCTCGTCAAACAAAGCACTTCATCCCCTAAGTCGCCTTCACCATCCCATTATTTGGACTCCAACATCTGTAGGATGGCAAACAACATGTCATTGGAATGGTTTTGACAGCAAGGTGTGTTTGATCAGCTCAGGAGTGGGTTACTTGGGCCCTGAGAGCCAGGGGCCATGGCTCAAGGACATCAAGGTTGCTATCCCACTAGAGAAGTGGCCCACCATCAGGAGCTGCCGTGGCCCTTCAGGGAAACCCTCTCATACATCATCAGGCAAGTGGGACATATGTGGGCTAACTTTATTCTCATGCAGAGGGAGTCCTCCTTCTCAGTCATCTCAAAGCAGATCTCTTGTGAGAGTTGGTTTAACTTCTGAAACAGCCCCCTACTCAACTTGCCCCCACTCCTTCCCACCATATCTGGTCCATCAGGCAGTTGATATCAGGAGAGAGGACTCCAGAGATACACTCTCCTCCCAGGCATCGACTCCTAAGTCCACTGCAGTCTTCAGAGGATTAGGAGGCAGGATTCCTGTCCAGAGCAGAGCCTCCTCCTCCACCAGGCATGCCTTGTGCAACCCAAGTTGCAATAGCAAGGGCAGACTGGGACTCAGGGGAAGAGTGGGGATAACCTCAACTAGTCCTTTTGTTCTGCCAGTCCTCTCATGGGCATTCTAGGAGCAGAATAGGCAAGAGTAGAGATTTGATTGGAGATGATGTTAACCCCCACTGAGCTGCCATGTGTGTCGGGTGCCTGGTGACCTATAGGGGTGGAGGAGTGGACATTCTTGGTACTTCAGTTGGGGTACAGGCTCCCTTCAGACCAACAAAGCCTCCTTTATCCCAAACACCAATAGCATTCCCCTCTTGCAGGAGCGATTCACCCAAGGGGAGGACCCTGCACCAGGAGATAGAAGCCATGGTACTGGAGAGAGCAGTGGAGGTAGTAAGAACAGCTCTGGATTCTACAGCCATCTCTTCCTGTTGGAGATAGCATCATGGGGGTGGTAGGCAGTGATAGATCTGTTGGCACTGTGCCTCTACCTACAGCAGCAGTCTTTCACCATAGAGACGCCCCGGTTGGTTGTGGCATCAATCAGAGAGAACAACTGCATAGTTTCAGTAGACCTTCAGGAGGTATACCTCCACATCCCCATCCATCAAGACCTCCAGGAAGTACCTGTGGTTCATCTCATAGGAGGTAGTATATCAGTTCAGGGCCCTCTGCTTTGGGCTGGGAATAGCATCACAAGTCTTCACTCAGGTCGTCCAGCTGATGTTGTCATGGGCACATGTGAAAGGGATCAGGCTGCATTGTATCCTGGACAATTGGCTGATCCGTATCGTCAAAGTAGACAGCAGAGCGGGACAGGGACAAGATCTTGGCACTGTGCAGGAAATTGAGGGTGATAGTGAACCTCTCCTTTCCCCCAAGCAGATCATCAGGTACCTGGGGATGTGAATTGACACATTTGCAGTGAGAGCGTACTTCTGAAACGAGAGGTTATCCATCTAATGAGAATCTGCAACCCCTTCCTCTTGATAGCCTGGCAACAGGTCATTCTCAAACATCTGGTCTCCCTAGAGAAACTGATCTCAGGGGCACAGTGCACACCAAATCCCTTTTTGGCAGTTGAAGGTAGCCAAAAAGACTGGACAAGACCTGTCTCAGCAGATCAGGTTGTCGGAGAAGATCAGGGAGGACTTGAGGTTGTGGGGAGATCCAACAAAACACTTGCAGGGAGTGCCACTCAACTGCCCCCTGCTGGAGATGCTGGTATTCTCAGGCACATCCTGAAGAGGGTGGGGTACACATCTGAATGGTATGTGCATTTCAGGGACATGGAGCCCAAAGAAGAGAACACAGCACAGCAACCTCATGGAGATGTGAACAGTCTGGCTAAAGCTCCAGTATTTCAAGAGCAAGTGATTGAAAAGTCAGCAATGGCAGTAGGCAACATCACCATGGTAACAGCGTGCATAAACAGTCGGGGAAGCACCAATCTGAACAATCTGGCAGTCGAGATGAGCGAGTGGTTGGAAGCTTGGGATCTGGACCTGAGTGCCAGATGCATCCGGGGCAAATGGAACATCATAACTGACTGCCTCAGCAGAGCAGACCAGGTAGAAGGAACTGAGTGGTCTCTAGATTAAGGAGAAACTGAAAGGTTAATGGAGTTCTGGAAAGGTATGACAATAGACATGTTCACCACAGCTAGGAACACTGGATGTCTACGCCTTCCCTATGTTCAGCCAGATGAGAAAGGTCATCAACAGGCTCTTCACATCCCCGGGGCTGAGACCACCAGAAGGATGTCCCAAGAGAACTGCCTTGCATTCCCACACTTCTGTTTCAAGAACACAATGGGAGATTCCGTCAGGGCAGTAAGGTCCATCTGTCTGCATGGGTTGAGACCATCATGCAGCTCCATAAAAAAAAAAGGATTTTCAGAGGATGCTGCAGATACCATCCTGGACACCCACAGACCTTCGTAATTGGTGCCATAAGAAGGGTTACAGTCCACTCAAGATCACTATGGAGGTAGCAGACTTTCTAGTGTTTCCTGTGTTGGGAGAAGGCCCTCTCAGTTACAGCAGTCAAGGGTCACAGACCTCTCCAGTATCTGGGAGCTGTCCACTGTCAGGTGCTTTGAGTAAACCTCAGAAACTTGAGAGTTCATTTTCATTGTTTAATAGATTTTGCCCTCTACAAAAATAAGCATTCGTTTTACTTTTAAAGTTTTGTTCATTTCATATATGTAACCCTTTTTACAGGTTTGAATATTTGGGTTTTTTCAGGTCGAGAAGAAAACTCATGACTCCTTTCCTATGTAATTATTAGAGTTTTCCAGAGTTTTAGATATCTGGTACATAACATACCTACTATTTTACTACTACTTCATTTGTTTGTTCCCTTTTGTTCATTTATATATTACAAAGAGAAGCACATTAATTTTATGACATCCTTTGTGATAGTTCATGTTCTTTGGTATTAAGGTAACGTTTATTTTTTCTTTTCATGGATTTCTATCCATGAAATTCGAGTCTGAAGAAAGTGTAGGAAGGGCCAAGTAGGCAGTAAATATTTGAGTGCCTAGTTCCAGTGTCCAACAGCGATCTGTGATCCTGTGGTCATGTTCTTTTTGTTTATTTACACAGCTTTTGTTAAATTATGAACATACAAATTTCCTACTGTTGTAAAAAATTTATTGTTATACATTATACAAACAATAAGGAACATTCAACTTCCAACCATTACTCCTTAGACGTTTGACTAAAAGGGGTAGTAGTTCCTAAATATACAGAAAGGCTGTAGTTGCAAGAACAGCAGCTATTCCGGACTCACATAAAGGACCACCATTCTTGTTCTGTCAAAAGGTACAGAGCATGAGGTGCAAAGTTCAAGGCACTTCTTCCCTCGCCATACTGCTCATTGACCAACACAACATTGTCTGTAATCTCTGTCTATAAGAGCTTTGTAGAATTTGCCATACTGCTCACTGGCCAACTCACTCGAACATGCTATGAACCGGCGGTATTGTCTGTAATCTCTCCATCCTTTATTACCTTTGTAAACCAGCTTTTATACATAGTAATAGTAGTATAAGTTCTTATAGACACTAATATGGGTCAGGAAATACTCCTCTTGATTTCTGTTTCACAAATGATGGCAATATTGAGATGTGAGTTGGTTGCAGTTTGCTGGAATCACTTGATAATTTTGTATTATCATGTGTTTCTGGTCATGAAAAAATGTATCCACTCCACTCTTTTAAACAAAATTTGTGATCTTTGCAAGAATATTTCTTTATCGGTTTTCCTCCATAATCGTATTTTGATATATAGCTACCTCTTTTGCATTATGCACCCATGTGTGAGATGAATGTGCTCCAAGCGTTCATGTGCTCCAAGAGTTCTGCCGAACGCCAACACGGTAGTAAATAAGGTACCGTGATATCAGATTACTAGTTTTTCTTTCTGTAAAGTAAGCAGAAATCTTTCAGGCCGTGGTATGGACCTTGACGACCATGAGGGAAGGTCTTTCATGATGCATATAAGTGCTGGGGTCCTTTTCCTAAGTAACGAAGCATATTAACTATCAGGCATTGTACTTGGTGCTCTCATTTTCATTTGTTTTTCATGTATGCGTACTCGTGTGTAGAAAAAACTATTTATCAGTGTTAATTGCCATTTTTCCTCATGCACTAGTATTTCGGCACAATTAGAATAGAGAAGAGTAATGAACACCTTAAAAGTTATCTGACCTACGAAACTTATTCTCTAATAAGGCGATAGTTTTCTTTCGTGGAATTAAACTCTCCGAGTGTCTCTAATGTTTTTCTCCCAAGACTTTCTAAGTTTGCAAAGAACGCCAAATTACTTCACTCACTATTATGAGACCCTTCAGAACTGTGTTGAAATGAAACATTTATAATAGGAAGAGAGTCAGTGCATGGCGTGTTTTGTATACAAAAAATTCATATTCCCTGCCCAGAAGTTTCTTGAAATTTAGCGACGCGATTTTAGAGCAGTACCAGGTTGGTGTGTTTTGGTACGCTTTCAAAATAATCTGAAGTTGGGCTGGCTTGAAGATAAGAGCGCTTTAAAGTAACAACAGTAACTTTCTCGCCCGTCAGGTTTTTTTCTGGGACATCACGGAGCTTCGGAGAGTTTGAACGCATGATTTAGAGTACATTGAGGCTGTCAATGTACTCTTATTGATATTTATAATTTAATGGGATCACCGAATCCTTTTTCGAGACTCCGATAGGATAAGTTTTAGTGAGTGGTGGGAACTTGGTGCAAGAAGTTGATATTTATAATTTAATGGGATCACCGAATCCTTTTTCGAGACTCCGATAGGATAAGTTTTAGTGAGTGGTGGGAACTTGGTGCAAGAAGTTGGATAGGTAGCAGGTGAATAGTGAAAAAAACTAGTAAAGACAGAAAGTAATTCAGCTGGATGACCTAAGGAGGCTAATAGAAGAGAAAAGGGTGGACAAACATACTTGCTTTCTGTATTGTATGATCACTTAGGCTCCCTGCCACTAAACTAAATACGCTTTTCCGAATGTATAAGGCTGTCGGAGTAATTCATTTTGAGGCTATAAATGTTTGAATATAATTATCATAACTCATAAAGCAGAGTATTTTTAACCTTCAGTGAAAAGGATATCCATTGCTTTTGAAAGTTAAGGAAATACAATTAGAATTTGAGAATTTCCATTACAAATAAGATGACCTGTTTCCATTTAGTATGGTCATTTAAATTGCTCAATAAGATTTTCATTGCAGAATCCATCGCCCAGTTTTCAGGAACAGTTCCACATTCATTATGACACATGCGGCTTTTATTATGTAAAGCAGTGTTCTCTCAGGTAACACTGTATGCGAACTCTAATCTGATTTTCTTCACGCTTTCTAAAGCATTTAATCTTTTCAAGGCGTAAATTTTAGTAATGATATTTTTCAGTAAATGGCGTATTCTCGTGAACGTAGCTGTGTGAATTCCTAAAGACCCGCCCACACAAGCGCAATAAATCAGTCATTCAATCAAAACATAAGAAAGGCACATATGCATTACACACACACATATATATATATATATATATATATATATATACATATATATATCAGCAATAGAAGAGTTCCGTGGAAATTGGAGACGAATAATAAATATTAAAACCAGGGCTTGAATCAAGAGCAACTTTGTTAGCTGCGATTAGTTTTGGAGATTTACATTTCTCCGTCATTGGGCAATCTATAATGTAATATATGTTACGTCTTTAAATCAGTGAAGTAATAACGTAAAATAAAATTATGTATTACAATATATAATAACCTTAACATGCAGCAAAACTTTAAAATATAGAAGTTGTCAAAAAGAAAATTAGTTAAAAGTCTAAAAACACAGCAGTTCAACAGACCTTTCATTATTCCAAAGAGAGGGTTGGTCTCTTAAGGTAAATAGAGACTCACCACTCCGCTCTCTATTTCGTTGGTCCCAAGTAAGGAGGACTGAAAAAGAATCTAAATTTATAGGATGGTCATATATTCTTCAGTGCTGACGAATGGAGCTAAATGATGGTTTGCGTAATGGCCTATTCGTCCTAAGAGATCTTCCAGATGCCAACCCCGAACTGCCGCTTTGATTTTTCGATGTATATTGCACTATACCAATGGAACTTGTACTTGTAAACAATAGACGACTGCAGCTCAGTTGGTGCCGCATCCTTGAACCTGAAGAATTTTTGCAATGTAGATTTTGGCTTAAATACCACTCGAATGTTTATTTGCGGGTAGAATTCATGCATAGTTTAGTTAACCTTTTCTTTACATTGAAGGACCCATTTCCGACAAACGCGATAGAAAGTACATAATCGTTTGCTGACAGTGACAGTTGTAGGTTTTAAGTAATAATTTTTGAAGCTCCTTTCCATACACGTGTTCGTAAAATTTTGTTAAATCCAATAGATAAAGACTGCTTTATGGAATTAAACTCAAATTCCATACTAACATGAACTGAACATATACTGAAAGCTCTTGATGTTAAGGTCGTAATCAAATTCTCTTGAACTGAATAGGAATAAATGAGGACATTTTGCGGTCAGTTTCCATAAAAACAGGCTTCCTATAAACAGATGTACAAACCATTTTCATTGTGGCTGATCAGTATGTCAAGAAAGGCCAGCTTTCCTTCCTTGTGCCTCAGTTTCCGAAATGAATTCAATGTGAAATGTGATTAGATCTAAAGATTAAAAATGTATCATCAACATACCGCCTGTGCACCAGAGGCTTGAAATCTTCAGGACATTCATTCAACCATTCTGCTTCATCACCATCAAGGAAAGCATTAGTCAGTATTGGTCCTAATGGGTTACCCATTGCTACGCCGTCAACCTGTTTATATACCTCCTTATTGAACATAAAGAAACGCTCACCTACAGCTGGTGATAACAACTGATGAAACTGTTGTTTAGAAAAGTTTTCAATTTTAACGGTATCGTTAAACAAGTCGTTAACACGTATGTCAATTGTTTCCTTTAAGTGTATGTTAGTAAACAGAGATTTAATGTCACAATTGGCCATTGCCAATTGCTCATAATTCATTTCACAAATTTCTTTTACAAAAGTAAATGAATCCTTTACACAGTACTAGTTGGAGGTGATCGGTGTTAGAATGGGTACCAGAAAATTTAGCTAACTTGTAATTAAATGTACCAATAGCAGCCATTATTGGTCCTAAAGGGCAATCTTCTTTATGTACGTTAGGTAAACCGTATAAAGTACCTGTTTTTGAGCCTGACATGAAAAGCCTAGAATACGGAGAGTCATCAACAACACCTTCAGCTTTCAGTTTTCTTAAAAACCTGTTTATCTTCAGTTCCTTGTTTAGAATACTTAAAAGACTATTGTCTTTAACAGATTTGAATTTGGTATGATCACCCAGTATACTCAGCATGTTAGAAATATGATCATCCCTGTTCACCAAAACTACTCCATTACCTTTATCTGGTTTCAAAACTACTACAGATTTATCGTTAGCCAGGTTCTTCAAAACTTCGTGTTCTTCCTTGGAAATATTATGTACAAAAGAATTCCTATCCCTATTCATAAAATGAGGAAAACGCTAGATGCTTTATTATCCCTATCATAAAAGGAACGGTTAAGTATGCCTTTGAAAAACATTTCAAATATGCAAAAGTGGTCAATAAAATCAGGTTTACAGAAAGATAAAACATAATTCAAACCTTTTCTCCATATCGGAAACTCAGGCAGAAGGAAGCTGGCCTTTCTTGACATACTAATCAGCCACAATAATGAAAATGGTTTTATTACATCTGTTAATAGGAAACCAACTTTTACGGGTTTGACTACCAAATTGTCCTCATTTATTCCTATTCAGTTCAAGAGAAATTTGATTACGATCTTAACATCAAGAGCTTTCAATATATGTTCAAATTATTATGAAATATAAGCAGTGCTTATATTTCAATGGATTTAACGAAAATTTTACAAACACGTGAATAGGAAAGGAGCTTCAAAAATTATTACTTCCAAAACCTACAACTGTCACTGTCAACAGAGCAGTTATGTACTTTCCTATCGCGTTTGTCGGAAATGGGTCCTTTAATGTAAAGAAAAGGTTAACTAAACTATTGCATGAATTCTACCCGCAAATAAACATTCGAGTGGTATTTAAGCCAAAATCTACATTGCAAAAATTCTTCAGGTTCAAGGATGTGGTACCAACTGAGCTGCAGTCATCTATTGTTTATAAGTACAAGTGTTATTGCTGTAGTGCAATGTACATCGGAAAATCAAAACGGCAGTTCAGGGTTCGCATCTTCGAACATACTGGAAGATCTTTTAGGACGAATAGGCCATTAAGCACACCATCACTCAACGCCATTCGTCAACACTGAAGAATATGACCACCCTATGAATTTAGATTCTTTTTCAGTCCTCACTTGCAGATCCAACGAAAATGAGCTCGGAATGGTTGAGCCTCTATATACCATAAGAGACAAACCCTCTTTTTGTAATATTGAAAGGTCTGTTGAATTTAAGTGTTTTTAGACTTTTAATTTGTACTCATTTTGACAACAAACATTTTCTATTTGTATCTCTATATTTTAAGAATTTGCTGCGTGCTTAGGTTATTATATCTTGTAGTATGTAATTTTTTTTTACCTTATAACTTCATTGATTTTAAATGTAACATATATCCCATTATAGATTTCCCGATGACGTAGGAATGTAAATCTCCGAAACTAGTCGCAGCTAATAAAGATGCTATTTATTCAAGCCCTAGTTTTAATATTATATATATATATATATATATATATATATATATATATATATATATGCAGTCAATAATGTATAGTGTTCGAGACCAGGGATCAGGTGCAGCAAGGAGTGAGCAACCTCACCCCAAGAGACTTTCTGAGAATCGCATGGTTCACACACACACACACACACACACACACACACACACACACACACACACACACACACACACACACACACACACGAACCACTGTACATAATTCACTGCATAAGATCAACAAAACAAGTGGGCTTCCTAACGGATTGTGCCGATTCGCCAGTCCTCATCGAGGAACCTGGGTCTCTTTGCTTGGTAGGTGAGAACTTTGTCAATCACACAACTGGATGACTCAATTCTTAAATATTTCAAGATGTTAATTCAACAAAGAAATATGGAAATACAGTACAAGTCATAAGAGAACAAGAAGTGGAGCATAAATTGCCAATAAAAACGGCTTTGGGGCCGAAGAGATTCCCATTAGAGTTGTAACGACACCTGGAGGTGGTTTTCACAGGAAAATGTGTTTTCTGAAGCATTGTAAGCTGGGAATTTTTCTGTTGCAAATAAAATCTAATAAATCTGGAAAGGTAAGGAAAAGAGCTTAAAAATTATGGAATGGATTCATATCAATTGTAGCGAGAGGGACGAAATAATAGCAATGAAAAGGTTAGAGGCGTAATGATACTTTGTGATTTCTTATATATTCCGCCTTGTAATAACAGAGAATTAGCCACGGACGTTGGTTCTTTTCAATTAGGGTTTACTCGATTCTGTGGCTAAGCCTGGTTAAGTATCCGAGTATTGAGAATTGGAGAGCACGTTTCATCTCTGATTGCTGAGATGAAGAGGGCAATTATCCTCTGCAGAGTTTCTTATGAAGACTTGACTGGAAATCAAGAGGCTAATTCAAGATAATTTTTGTCCTCTTCGAACGATAAAAGTTTTTCACTTTTAACTAGTTTAATAAAAGTTCATATTGACGTGACTTGTGAGAGCATTTATAAACGCGCTATGAAAAGAATGTTAGAAGATTTTGTCACAGTTGCCTCTCTAAGCATAAATAATTATTTTTGGCAGAGATGTTATTTCCGACGTTAATGGCCTTAGTTATTGTAACGCTAGTTTATGGAATCTAGATCGGTCAACCTTGTCATGTGGAATAATTGGTAACTCTCATCCCAGATAATGTAAAACAGATTTCATTTTTCTTTTTTTTTTATTCAACCCAGATTTCTTCATTTATCGTTGACGTTGAAGTAACCTGGCCTTACTATCAGGTCCTTGTTAGCGAAGGCCCACATTCTGTCTTACTTTGAGGAACTATAAATTGATATATCAACTTCATAGATCAAGTGATAGAATACCCAATTAATGATATCCTAATAGAAAGGGCGTTTCATGGATCAGTGGTGTGAGAATACCATTAAGCAGTGCATTTCCCTCGTCCGAGGAAGTACGAATGATAGATTTGATTGGTATTTGTCTTTAGTTTGGTCAGTCTCCATTTCATAATGAGGCAGTGGTGCTTGTTATTTTTAGTGCAGCAAGAGATAGATAAACGAGTTTCCTTTCATCCTCGATCTAAACTCATTTGAAGCCACTTTCATGGTTTAATTTGATAATTAATGATTCAGGTACAACCAGATTTGTATTATCATGTTACAAAAATCAAATCTGAGAGATATATTTTGTCCAAATTTGGTTGTGAGCATGATTTCCCCCTCATTTGAATTACCGTGAATAACAAAGGCTACAGGGTAGGATAAAGATAATTTCCAGTTTAGAAAAGTATTAAACTTGCTGTTATTAAATACTTTAACGAGACCAAGTTGTCGGTAACGGGTTTTGATGCTAGGGGGTTCTTGGAGAACTACATTAATGAATTTTTTTATACTTCCCAGTTTTTTTTTTTTATAAATTACGGAGTAAACACCCCTCATTATAAGCATTTACCAATTATGATATTCACCTGGAATGGAAATTTAAAGACATACTTGATTGCCAATTATGGTATTCTTTTTGGATGGAAATTTAAAGACATACTTGAATTCTGCAGAAAGGCTTCATCAGAATTGCAGAATGTATATTTGTTGAAGATTTGTTGCTCTTCCCAAACATTATCAGTTATAGATGGCAATCGTCCTGAGTATTTATTGTCTTCATGTAACTGTCTCCTTGCTATCAATGTTTTCTGTTGAATGATTGTGTGTTGCCAGATGAGTATTTTAACTTAGTTATTTGGTTTTCTCAGTAAAATGGCAAAAACCATGTTATATACTGTAGACTAGCGGTATTAAGCCCACTACTTAGATTTGCTGTGTGATAGGGCAATACATTCGAAAGAAGGTTCTGCCCACTCTCCTTTCGATTAACCTTTAGCGATTGTAGGTTATTTTCAGCTTTACTTTTATGCTCTTTTAAGACAGAGTTTTTCCATCCCTAAAAAGTCAAAACCATTTTACTCGCAAGCTTTCGAGGAGTGACTGTATATATTGTTGACACTACTTTCGTGTAAGAAAAAACTCACTTCTATGCTAATTTACAGGCCCTTCTTTCTAATTTAATCGCGATTGTATCTCTTTGTTAAAACTTCTTGCATTGTAATGCTGAATATTTTCATTTTTAATAATAATTAATCTATTTTCATGTTCTGTTGGGTATTGTCGATAGCTTTTAAGGCTTTTCTTGTTACTATATATTTTTTTATTGATAACTAAAATAGATATGTTTCAAAGTAGTGAAATTAACCTTACATTCAATATTTGTATAATTTCAGTTTCTCTCTCTCTCTCTCTCTCTCTCTCTCTCTCTCTCTCTCTCTCTCTCTCTCTCTCATATACTTCGTTAAGAGAGGAATGCAACCCCTCGCTTCCATTGACCCAGCAATACCTAACCAACAGGTAAATGTCCTTTTGTTACGTCCGAATTCTTTTTTAATAGGGCAAGAATTTAGTATAATGATATTATAGTTATCACTAGCGAGCTACTGGACAAAAGCAAATGCGCAAACTCATAATCCCATCCTATACACACACACACACACACACACACACATATATATATATATATAGCAAGAAGGCACTAAAGCAGACAGCTTGGTACATGGTTTTCCTTTATTCAGGGCGGCCTACGTTTCGAGATCCTTGTCTCATCGCCAGGCTAAAAATACAAAGTAAAATATACAAATACAGCAAGAAGATTTAGGATATATGTACAAATAAAATATGATAAAGTAAAACATCAGTAAAAAAGGTAAATCTAAAATAAAATTGTTAAAAGAAAAATTTTATTTTAGGTTTACCTTTTACTGATGTTTTACTTTATCATATTTTATTTGTACATATATCTAAATCTTCTTTATGTATTCAATATATTTTACTTGTATTAGCACAGGATGAGACAAGGATCTCGAAACGGCCGCCCTGGAATAAGGAAACCATGTACTCTCAATGTTGCTGAGTGCCTTCTTGCTATTTTACTGAGAATAGCCTCGATTTTCTCCAATATATATATATATATATATATATATATATATATATATATATATATATATATATATATAACACACACACACACACACACACATATATATATATATATATATATATATATATATATATATATATATATATATATATATACTTGTCTTTCTCAATGCACACGAAGAAGCAAAGCGTGGTCATAATTACACCAGGTGTCACCGTACCGCGGCAGTACAGTGACACTCTGCTTCCCATTGTATTCCGCAGATTGATTACGGAGTGTCACGTGATTATGTATTTGATGTATTTGTGGTCATTTTCTCGTCCCTTTGGGAAAGACAAAGGAGAGACGAGGTATGGCAATGGCTCAGGTCATCCAATCGCAAAATGACCGTTGCTTCTTACAAGAGGATCTTCATTCACGGGCAGAGCTAGAGAACATTTTGGTTCGTTAAGCATTTCAGTTATTGTTTTGAGTTGTATTTTCATATTATTTTCCAGTTCGAATATCACTCGATTCTCTCCTTATCCCTTGCGTATCCTGTATCAAAATGATTGAGTGAGTAGTTAACAGAGATGATTATCGAATGGAAATGCGAAGCTTTTTTTATTTTATTAAGTCCACAGAAGTTTGTGTCTGTATGAATAGTCGTTCCGTAGTATAAGCATCAATGATATGTCGTATATTGAAGATTTTGGACTAGATTAAAAGTTGCATGGAGTTTGGACATGAAACTTCAATTTACGTGAAACATCTAAAAATCAGTCTAGTTAGTGGGAATATGAATATTTTGGAAACTCTACTTCACCCACTATGGAAACAAATGTTTACGGAATACCAAAAGGTCTATTAAACAGTAGGCTACGCATGGTATTGCAAATAAAGCTGAGATATGAATGTAAGAAAATTTTTACGTATTTAAAAAAAAAAAAGGTCCAGATATAATTGTGCATATAAGATTGACGGGTAATTTCTTTTATGACTTTGGTACTTGAGTCGGTACCGCCTTGTCCTGTCACTCGGGAGACCGAGGTTCGTTCCTGATGTGAATCAGAAATTTATTTCTGTGAAACATGCTCATGTGTTCATGATTTCATTTATATATATATATATATATATATATATATATATATATATATATATATATGAATACGTATATATAATTTTTATCACATCACCGTGATTCATATACAAGCATTAAGCTAAACGTCCTTTAATATCAGTTCATTTACCTCAGGAATAATATATTTTCATGCTATCCGAAGGGAATTTATATGCTGATAATAAGTTCGCCGTGTGGTTAAAATCGCGTCACTGCAGTCCTGAGTTCTTGTCTTCTGTGGTTCAAGCCCACGAGACGACGAACTTATTATCAACTGAAAATTTTCCTTCCGGGTAAATACATATGAAAAATATATTATTCCGAAATAGAGCGAATTGATATTAAAGGACGTTTGTAGCTTAATGCTTGTATATGAATCACGGTGATGTGATAAAAATTCATTCATAATATGGCTGCGTGCGACAAACACACTACATGGTTAGCATGGCAGAGGTGGGTTGATATCGGGGATTTGTAGGTGGGAGTCGTTATCTACTTATACCTCACTTGTGGGCCGTGTGGTTAAAATCGCGTCACTGTAGTCCTGAGTTCTTGTCTTCCGTGGTTCGAGCCCACGAGACGACGAACTTATTATCGACTAAAAAATTCCCCTTCGGGTAACATATATGAAAATATATTATTCCCGAGGTAAAGCGAATTGGATATTAAAGGACGTTCGTAGCTTAATGCATGTCTATATAATATGAATATGTATGTGTGTGTGTTTGTGTGTATGTGTTGATTGATAGTTTTGTCACTGCAACAAGATTTTATATAATATAAAATGTTAAACCGCAGATACCTTTTGGTGTGGAATTCACTTTACCTCTCGAATAAATTATACTCAAAGGGAATTTTAATTACTGAGTGTATCTGCCCCGCCAGGATTCGACTTTCCAACTTCAGTGAATCCGAAATGTACAAGTTCGAATCCTGGACGGAGCAGATGACTTAATAATTATAATGCCCTTTGGGTATAAGGTATTCCAGAAGTAAAATGAATTCGATATAAAGGGATATTTTAGGCATCATATTTTTTATACAAAGACGTCATGCATGTACAAAGGATAAAACCATATAATTATATATGTACGTATATATGTGTATATATGTGTGTGTGTGTATATATATATATATATATATATATATATATATATATATATATATATATATATATGTGTGTGTGTGTGTGTGTGTTTATTTATATTGTATGCGTTCGGGGTTGTGCGTGTGAAGAAATTTTCATGACGATTATAAAAGCAAAGAGCTGTTCATGAGTTCTTACGGATTTCCCCAAATATGGAAAAATTTGACCGAATTACCTTTCTTCCAGCTTGAAACGCCTTTTTGTATTATACAGAAATTCAGTGGTTGGTCTTTTATGTAATGTTTTGAAATACAAAGCTTGAGGTAAATCGGACATTAGGGAACAAGAACATTTCACAAAGATTCCAACGTTCCCTGAGCAAAGCATTAACAACTTACCCACAATAACAGAGGGAAAGATTTGAATCAACGACCAGCTTTCATTTTTAACGACCCTCGCTGTAACAATCGACTTTTATAATTCTGTTCCCGCAAGAGAAAGATCCTCGATATTCGCCGGATATAAAAGCGGCAGTGTTCGGAATAGCTAAACATTTCCTGGGATTTTTCCGCGGGATTTGGAAATCAGCCCGGAGCTGTTTCTTTAGCGGATAAAATGACAGGGCCATCTCTTTTGTGAGGGGCTTTGTGTCTTACCTCGTGGAATATACGAAATGTTTATCTGGAAAATGGCTTAAGAAGGAGGAGGGAGGGAGCTGGAAACGTTACTCACTAAGATATTAAAGTTTGCTCGAGAGATAGCAAGCGAGTGTAAACAGATGATGAAGAATGGCGAGTGCACGCAGCCACTTGTTTCCCTGGCAAATGATTCCTTAGGGTTTCACTGAGCTCTCTTTACTTATCTTGTTCTGGAAAGGTACACGCGTTTGAAAATTATACCAAATGATATGTTAAGAAATTTGGCTTGTACTGGATGGTGTACGTTTAAGGGTTTCTTTGCCTGGGTCTCTTGTGGATGCAAATATCATTTGTTTTATGACTTGTCGGTTTTGCTTACTTTTGTATGTAGCATTGAGTAATTTAGTATTGTTGGTATGGGTGTGAGAGGTACAATTGGGTCCTGTGTCATTTTCCCATTGAAGCTATGTTCAGCGTCCGTTCATGTTGATAGCCGATCCCTGACAAGACCATTGAGTGAAACTGACAAGCTCTGGGATTTGAGGAAGAACATTTCATAACTTGAGCTCTAGACTAAACGGTTCTGAAGCAGAAAATGATAACCAACGAGTCAGAAGCGATTTTGTGTAGGGTGAGTTATCTCTTAAGAATTATTTCCTTATAAAACTGAAAATTTTTTGAGTTAGACATATTACCATTCGACACCATCCTTACAATGAAATTACCTTGGGATGTAATCATTGGTATATGATTTATTAGGATTTTGTCCAAATAACGAGGAAGAGTAACAGCGGTGACGGGAAGAAATATAGTATTTTGGATAATTTTACCCCCAAAAGCTTTTATTTCACTTGGGACTTAATTATTACGATTCTTTACAGAGATTCCGAACACCAAAACCCTGTAACCGTCATAATTGGTGAGTTTGTGAAATCTGCAGAAATTACTGTATACTCGTATATGTGGAAAAATAGATCATGGTCGAAATTATGTAGGGAAAATAAACACCAGTCTTTACAATAGATAACTACCAAGTTTCATTCCAATAAGTAAGGAACCAGGAGGCTAAAAATAAGAAAAATTAGAAAAATATAAAAATTACTTCTTTAACACTGACGCACCAGGTAGAATGATGATAACTATTGTAGCCTTGGCAAAGATCATGAACACCGGAAACTTTGTAACCATCATCAAAGTCAGCAGAAAAATTCGAAGGAGACTACTACTACTACTACTACTACTACTACTACTATTGATAATAACACCACATAAAAAATATTTTTTGTACTAGTCGAATTATAGTAATGATTCTTTACATTCATATGGCTTACCTTCCTGATTAAGAATGTACAGCAAATCGGTTTACGAGTACGTTTTGATATAAAGTAGAACCACCTCATTAAAACACTGGTTTAATAAGGGTTTAAAATCCCCCATTTTTGTTTCATTAAGCAACAAATGATTAGAGAAAATAAGGTAAAAGTTAACCGGTAGTTGAGGCGGATAATTATGATCCAGATCCTCATCCTTATCTTCATCTTCATCATCATGATCATTACCGACAGTGTAAGTTTGTTTGTATGATTGTTTGTTTTTCGTTTTTTAACACATGATTGCTGTGAAGAAGTGCTTGAGTTATGGTAAGGGAAAATATGGAACTGGCAAGTCTAGAAAGCAAGCCTTGAATAAGTAGAAAACATGTAGATGGGACCAAGTCCACATTATTATTATTATTATTATTATTATTATTATGTGTTATTATTATTATTATTATTATTATTATTATTATTATTATTATTCACTAATGTAGTCAGATCACAGAGATATTTTTGGTCCTACTGAGCTGCCTTGAAGGGGTGAAAATTGGACCCAGACAAAGTTTGGAAGTTGGACAGCCAGGAGGGGATTAAGTCCTAGAGGAGTTCCCTTCACGCTAATGGAAGATAAGAAACTCGAAATAATGAAAATCCTAAGGCGAATTCCTTTGGGCATACAAACAGAATTGACTTTTTAAGCTCTCTCTCTCTCTCTCTCTCTCTCTCTCTCTCTCTCTCTCTCTCTCTCTCTCTCTCTCTCTCTCTCTGGGTATGGAACTGTCAAATTTAGTCTTTACCCTAGGACGATATACGTTCGTTATGAATCATTTTGAGTGGCTAGTTATCGGTTATTTCTGATGGTATAATTTAATGAAAAAAGGGTTATTTGCATTATACGGGAAGTGATACAAATTGAAAAGGCCATTTCGTTTTTGTTTGTTGATAGAAAACATAGCATGATTGTAGAAGGAAACTAAATAATTCAGAAAATGAGTAGTAGTCGGTAATCTATTGTGGCAATGCAAATTTTGGTTTCCAAACTCTTGTTTTTTAAAATTAAAGGAATAAACGTAAAGTGTCGTAACGTATATTGTTTGCAGGGAATGTTCAGTTTTGTGTATTCTACAACGGTTGATAAGCACTTCGCATAAAATCAAATATCTGTTGCTAACACGTCTACGCTACGTTTCTTTAATGCTGTCATGCCTCTTTCCAAATTGGATTTCATACGACCAAGAGAATTTCGAAGTTCCCCTCGACCCTCCACACTCTCATAACTTGGAAAGGTCGTCTACTAGATTCCACCCCATATTTCCCTTTTCCCACGAACTTAGTTTCGGAACCCTAATTTTCTCTTTTCCCCATAGAGACGAGGGAAGACGGGTCATTACGAGGTTCTTATTTAGGGGCTTAGCGCCTTGGTATTTCTGGGATTTGAGAGTTCATATTTCACTTCCCGAGAAGAAGGAAAATGAAAGCTGATTTCGATATTATTTTTGGTGTGGTCAGGAATGTTTGCACTTAATTTCTTTCTTTGCTCCAACAATTGTCGATTGAAAAGGTATCTTCTAGTAACAGTGTTTCTTGTTTTTATCGTTCTCCAGCCATTTAAGTTATACTGCACATTCAAACACACAGTTGCACACAACATAGGCGCGTGCGCACACAAACACACACACACATACACACATATACATATGTGTGTGTGTTTGTATATATATATATATATATATATATATATATATATATATATACTTGTGTGTGTTGTATGTATGTATATGTATACATATAGATATAAAGATATTACGTATTTGGGATGACACGTGAAGAATTAAAAGACAATATTATGGCCCGTGTATGACAAAACTAGTTTGGCGCAAACATGAAGTTTTTCATACGAAGCAACAGATATTGCTATGAACATAAAATGGCAGGGGCCCCAAATAGACAATTTAGAAGTTGTATTCTCCTGATAGGGGGCAGCAGAGTATGGGAAGTGTGGCAACGAAGAAAATCCTTTGTTATTCCCCTCCTAAACTTTCGCTGGGAAAAGTTTTCCCCAGCTACAGAATTTTGGCGTCACAGAATCGACGCCATTAATCACGGGCGTCAGTCCCATGTATGCTGTCTTTTGTACCTGCCCCGACCTTATTCTATCCATCTTTTGCCTCAATATCGATCAGAGAAGATCCTCCTTCTTCTCCTCCCTCTGTCTTTCTCTGCCCCCCCCCCCTCGCAGACAGACACACAGACACATTATAATGTATATACATATGTGTATACATATGTATATACATGTGTATATATATGTGTGTGTATATTGTATATATATATACTGCTGTATATATATATATATATATATATATATATATATATATATATATATATATATATATATATATATATATGTATGTATACTGCTGTATGTATATATATATATATATAATATATATATATATATATATATATATATATATATATATATATATATATATATATATATAAAAGGATTGTGAGCGTCTGACAATTATGTGCTGCAAATCATCGTCAAGTGTAAAATGGATGAAACTTGGTTTCCATGACTTATTCTGCAAAAATGTCCGTCCTCTTTTCGTGTGCAAACTGTATGTTCTGAACAGGCATGTTGGGTATTCCTTATCGAAAATAAGCTTTTCAATACAGGTTTTGGAGGATTTTTAAGGATTTTCTCGGGTACCAGAACCACGCTGGTCTCTGTCACAATTTTTTCATTGATTTTTGCCTTTAATCAGAGGCTCACTTTTTTTTTTTTGAGGGTGGGCATTTTCAAACTCAGAATTTACTTGGTTTGGTGATCAGTCAGATTATCAAAGAACAAAAGTATCCCCAGCAGATTAAAGCCAACAGTAGGAATTTCTCACAAGTATGAAGGACTGATAAGGCAGAGGAAATTAATAGAGGAAAAACTACGGATGAAATAACCGAGGCATCTCTGTATGTCATGTGAATGTCATCCCTAGCTCCGTAATAACTTCGAGTATCTTTCAGCTTAAAACTCGCTAGGCTATTCATTTCAAGTATATTTTTATAATTTTTAGTTGTTTTTCCTTTGAGATTTAACGTTTTGACGCCAAATATTTTTAGTGACCAAGAAATAGTTGCCCATATTATTTTCTTGTCTTCATAAACGTTAAGAAAATTTAAACGTTTCTGTCTTCTGTGAATGTATAAAAAATAATTGTCTGAAGTAAATAGTAAAAGGCGGCAACTAGAGGTCGTACGTGAATGAAATACAAGTTCTAACCTGGTATAAAAAATACCTCGTCACGCGTCTCTCCTTGATGGTATCGATCAATTCTTTGTGTTCCTTTTCATTTGTGCATCTTTGAAATAAAATTTCGTCGACAAATTAATTTCGAAAATGTCAATTCTGGTCTGTTTCCTGTTGTCCTTTTATATCAAAGAGTTTTCACCTTTTACACAAAGGCAAATATTCTTTCTACCATTTCATCAAGAATAATTGCCAATTAGTTATACATAGATTTTTGCAATTTTCTGTCTCGCCCTTGATAACAAAAAATTAATATACTTTTGCTTTATTTCTTATGAGTACTAAAAGTATAAAACTGGTGATAGTTTGGGGTCTATGTGAACTCGTTTTGTGTAACTACCAACAGGAGCATTTTAGCATTTCACCCTGAGTCATGATATCATTCTGTTGATATTATTTGAAATAAGCGTTTCTGAATTGCAGTGGTCATTTTGCTGCGCATTTTAAAATTCATGGTATAAGATTTGTTTCTTTTTTGTTTTATCATGTTGCTCATTGATCGCAATGGGTACAAATATATATAAATAAGTTAAAATTTGTTATTTCCTTACTCTCAAACCTTGCGCACTGTTTCATAATAAATATTTAATTTTCTGACCCTACTGTTGTCTAAACCCAGAATTCACTTCCCCCATTACACTATTTGTCATCCGCCTAACTTTCATTATCAAACCCCACCCTTGATGTACTAAATAATAGTCTGAACATACTGTTGGTGACACAGTAATTCCTGTCAACTGTTCCTCTGGTGCTTGTCTCTCATGCAGATATAAATTACATCCTGGTCAACCATTCATTATCCCTCTCCACCATATTGCAGCATTTTCATTGTGCTCCCGTTGGCTCTTACAACCTTTCCATCTGTTGTCTAATATCCTCAGTTTTCATTTTCGCAGTCGCTCTCAGCGTTATATTAACCAATTTCGACTCTTCCATCATTCAGTGTTGTTTGGCGTCTATCTTGGACATCCAACATCCAACAACTGTTCTTTCTCACAAGTCTGCATTTATCAGGCTTTTTCTATCATTAACTCTCTCATATTTCACTCAGCTTCATTATTCTTTCTCTTCATGATTCGTGCTTGTCTCTCTACACTATTTAAAACAATAAAATCCTTCATTTCCCTAAACCACGGCGCACTTACACCTCCAAATGCTTCCTTCAATATATAAGACCCAACCTTTGAATCTTTGAAGCTCCCCTTCACTTACTATGTTTGTATCTTGTATCTCACTTTAAGCTCCCGCCAGCTTCTTTCTGTAAGCTAATTTTACTTTTTTGTTATCAGACAAACTTGTTTTCAATATATTCATAGCATAGGTTCAAAACTCAGTCTTGAGATGAAACTACCTTTTATTGTCACTTTTGCCTAAACCAAGTAGTGATTAGATACACTTCCAGCTACTCCTCCTACAATTCCATACGCCCTGCTTACTTTTTCTTCACCTTAAACTTGAGGACACTTTTCTTTCCCAATAGCTCTTTCTCAAGTCAGCTAATGAAGTTTTCTTCCTTCTTTTGAAGCTACGTCCTTAAACATTTCCTATTATCCAAATAACTCCCCAAATCGTACAGTTAAACATATTATTAGATCCGGCAAGGAGGTTAAGTTTTTGGTTCAGTTTGTTTGTTTTCATGTCATTTTGTCTGTCTGCTTGTCTGTTGGTTAGCAGGAGTACAGAAAGAAATGGCTATTATTACACGGAAATATTACCAGTGGAGTGCCTCATGATTAGCTGCAAGGGATCAGATCGTGAGATCCGGATCTGGATATGGGACCTTTGGGGAAGCGGGTAGGTTGATCAGAGAGGCTGTTTTGTGGTCTACGAAAGCCTTTTCTGTTTTCTTTTGGGCCACCAAGATAGTGAAAGGGCAGAAACACGATGGTTCAGCTATTTGCAATGTGAGAAAAATTCAGTATAGTTTTGATTCCTTACATAGTTTTGCTAACAAATTACTTTATTGGAACTTAGGTGGAATTTTAACCCTGCCCCAACAGGTGTCTCATCTCTAATCTGGCACTCTCCATCTTTGGGCAAAATGCAGTCATATTCAAAACTGTACTGCCCAGTTGGTGCTTGAAGCTATTTTGGTCTCAGGGACAATGGTTTACTTGAAATTCACACATACACACACACACACACACACATATATATATATATATATATATATATATATATATATATATATATATATATATATATATATATATGTGTGTGTGTGTGTGTGTGTGTGTATATGTATAAATATATTGTATATAATATATATAAAAGTGAATGTTTGTATATTTGTTCACTATGAAACTGAACCATTTGACAGACCCAGACAAAATTTTGCACTCGGCCTCTATGCCATTCCAGTAAGGTTTTTAACTCAAAATCAAACCCCTACCCTGTGACAGATATACAAGCACAGACAAAGCAAATGAAATTTTCGTTTTTTGCGTCACCTTTTCCTTCAGTTTTCTGGGTTTATTCTCATTTTTCACCTGATGCTTCAATTTTTCTTCTGGCACTGCCAGAAGTATGATTAACCTTCGACAATAAATCCCCTATAACATCAATTTTTTTATCAGAATTTACGTAAATTTTGATCATAATTTATGATAGTAATTAGTATAATTGTTTATTACTTTGATAAAATCTACATTGAACACCTAATTCGATCATTTCTTTCCATATTAGGAGAAGCCTGAGCCGCACATGCGTAGTAGTTGCTAAGTGCGACGATTTCAGCCAGCAGAAACCACCATCAAACTCTCTCTCTCTCTCTCTCTCTCTCTCTCTCTCTCTCTCTCTCTCTCTCTCTCTCTCTCTCTCAACACTTTAAGTGAAATCATCTCTGTCTATGAGATTTATTACTAAATTATTACCTAGAGTAAAGAACAACAATTTACGATGCGAAAAATAGGAAGGCAGTGTCTGCATAAGGAACTTTTGGTACCTATAGTCAGCAACTTTGGTGCATATACAGTAGTATAGAAGTTGAGGTGATATATCTTTATACCTCAGATGATTCCATAACTCTAATACCTACTTCTTTGCAAGAGGAAGCGCCCATAAAAAGAATATATATCGAAAAATAACATTCAATTTCACATAAGCGATATCTGGCAACCGCTTCATCATGTGAAAAGTGACAATCACAAGTCATTTGCCCTGCTCGTTCATTCATATGATTGAAGGTGTTATATGATACAATAAGTAACATAATTTCACGTGAACTCAGTGATGATGTATGATTCAGAACATGGGCTTTCAAAAGGAAGAAGGAAGAGAAGCTGGAACAAACGGGCAGTGTGTGTGTTTACGGAATTCCACGTAATAAACATTCCCTTTTTGTGTATGTACGTAAAATGGCCCTAAACACGATCTACGTCATTTATTACATGATCACCAACATCGTGTAGGAAGAGCAACACGTTGTTGGCTGTGCTGGAATAATCGAAATATCACCTTGGACACTCAAACAGTTGACAGTTGGAATTAATTATTGTGTAAATTGGCAAAGCACTTTACTGAATATGGAAGGTAAGTTTCTTTTCACGTTGCTTGGTACTGATTACCTGGAAGATAACGACTGAAAATTCTAGATTAAAACTTTACAGGAATGTAGATCATTAAATTTGGAAATCTGTTCAGAAAGGCACTTGGAGGGTAAATGTATTAGAAGCAAATAGGGATTAAATTAAGAAATGGCAACTACTGCACTTCCACTAACTCGACGTGCTCACAGCTTACATAACACCTCAATTCATACCTTTTGCTAATGTAATCATACACAGTAAGGAATAGTTTTCACATAATTTAGGAAAATAAAATTATTGTTTATGGTTATATATCAGAGTGATTTGTATTCACATCTATCTTTTATCAATGTGTATTTATCCAAAACAATAAATAACCGATTGCCTAACAGTCCTCCAAGAAGGGAAAGATTTTGTTTGATTCCTAATTACATTATTGTACGAATTGGCCAAGTTTATAGATGCCATACGTGGAACTTTATACATAATTCTCTATTAAGAAGTTTCATGTCATTGTAAAGATGATGACATAATCTATTATATGTGAAAACGGCCCTAAAACCAATACAAAAAATATATATCACGAGATGAAGTTAGCCATATAGGAAAGTGTTTTGCCACTTTTTTTTTTTTAATATGATGAGGGGGTGGAAGGCTAACTCTTGCAGCAATTCACCTAATAATAGGAAAGAAGTAAAAAGACGTAATGGAGTACGGACTAAATATTTCTTATTAAAAAAAGACTTCTGTTCTCATACAATATTAATGAATGAGTTTAAATTAGAACTGAGAGGTTGGTTCAATTTTTTATGAACTTGACAGTGACATTTACTTTCATTACAGTAACACATATCATAAAAAGACATCATTGGCCTAGGCCTATACCAAATTGTCTGTATCATACAGAAATATTGTTTTAGATTCTTATTGTAAGATTTAGATTTATAATGGTCTACAAATAGTGTTGGAGGGTCAAACAGTGAAATGAATACGCCTATACACAATTTATTCATATTCTGATCAGAGCATCTGAGATACCTCACAGATGAAATAAGTGGCAAGCTCTCACGAAATTTGAGCTAACCTGCCCACATGTACTATTACCTGTCAGTTGGTCGGAAGATATTTAGGTAATACTTCAGTTCATCCATTCTGGTGAGCGGACTGTTTCCGCCCACAAACTGTCGTCTACACATATGTTTTAACGGCAGTTTCGATGAACTGATGAAAGAAATGACAAATAAACTTGACGGCTTTAGGTTGTGAGAAAGAGAGTGAGAGGAGAAGAAGAGAGAGAAGACGGGGTGTTAGTGAGGAGAAAGCGGGAGAGAGAGAGAGTTTATCAAATGTCATTTAAAGCTTTTCTGGGCAGCACTGGGTTGGTCAGCCAATACTGTATATTATATATATGTATATATATATATATATATATATATATGTGTGTGTATGTGTATATATATATATATATATATATATATATATATATATATATATATATATATATATATATATATATATATATATATATATATATATATATATATGCATGTATAAAGTGTCTGGTAGGTGTGTGTATGTATGATATCGCTGGGGAAGTATCCGTTTGTTTAGCAGTAAGGTAAATATCAAAACGTGAAAATATCAGAATAAAAGTAAAATTACTTCATTCTGATAAATTCTGGTGGTTTCTTCACTTTTGCTGTTCCTGGCCGTCCTTTTTTTCCTAGTGTTGGTTCCGTGAGCGTCTCCCTCTATGAAAGACGCGATAAAGCTTCTCTCTGTCTGTAAGGACATCAATAGAAATGCCTTGAAATTCCCTTTTTAACAGTCAGAAGTCGCTTCTTTTATCTTTAACCTTGAAGCAGTAAAAGTTAAAGCGGGGGAGGTCAGTTTGTATTTGGATATCAGACCTGTATTCACAGCTTCCTTGTTCGGAAAGTTATAGAAAGTTGAAGCGATCATTATTTTACCTTGAATGTTAATGAAATGCTGACTTGTTTGCGTTAAAGTGAAATATCTGTGCAGCTTAATTGTTCAGAGTATGATGGTATTTTATTTGACTGGCAGTTGATTTTTTTACGCTTTAAATTGGTGTAATAACTGACATGTTTACATTAGGTTCAAATTTAGAAAAATGAAGACGCACATTGCTGGTTATATCTCTGAAATATAAACTCGCCCGGTCGTTCTCCCGTCAAAAACATGTAGATATGACATTGGTGTTTGCAAATTTAGCCTCACTTGGGATTTTCTTGTGGTAAAACAATATGAAAATTGGCTACAGAACATTCGCAAAAACAGCCACCTGTGGATGCTCGCTACAGCTTGAGCTGTAACAAGATTTTGAAAAAAAGTCACGTATTTCTTTGTATTTCGTTTTTTGGCAAATATGATGGTGCACTTTAGCGACTATAATAAGCACATTGGCATATTAGAAGAGTAATAGTAAGTGGATCTCTTCTTTCTGTATTTCCCTTTACCTCCTCTTACTTCTTCCTAATGAACACCGTATTCTTTGGAAGCTTGAATTTCAAGTCATTGGCCCCCGTGGGCTTGTTCCTTATGAATAGGTTTCATCTTCTGAATAATAATAATAATAATAATAATAAAAATAATAATTAAAGATTCCATAACATTGTTAAAAACGCCCTTAAGTTTCGAGAGCGAATGGTCTCGTTTTCAGTTATAACACAACAAAGAGAAGACCAGCCGGTCTGGAAATTTTTGTCCGCTTTTAATATATTGTTTGAAACGTTATATTTTTACTTGTTTGTAAAAGCTGGGGAATTTGATGATTCCTGAAACCACTGAAACATGAAAGTAAGACATGACAGATTCAACAAAGTCTTGCAGGTCATGTAAACCCTTGGGGTACGGGCTTTTAACGCTTTTATTATTTAAAGTAAATGAAAAACAGGTAGCAATTTTCCATTCTTTTCCATTCGTTTTATCAGCATTTCGTTTATGTTTTCAGTGATGTTTATGATTATTGTGTAAAAAAAAGAAAAACCTTATGTTTACAAAATGAAAGTAAATGTTATGCCAGTTAGAGGATTCTGATGTTTTAACGATACATAGTTTACTTATGGATAGGTGAGTTAACCTCAGAAATACAGAGTACAGAGAAGTATCCGTCTAGGTTCAAACGTTAATTACTTCCATCTAATTTTCCCGTAACTAATTAGAATTTATGGAAATCACAGTTACAGTACTGGACTGCATAATACCCGAGAAAAAGATTTTCAAATTTGAGAAAATAGACAAATCATAGATCAGATGCAATAAATTTACACGTGTTCATTAACTGGATTTTGATGGCGAAGGTTACAACAATACCTTCAGTACGAGAATTATGAATGAAAGTTGCGGATAATATCCTGGCAATCTTCAGCAAAGAGACTGGATTTCTTTTAGCTGGATGAAAAGCCATGGAAATCCCTGGAGTTTAAGGATTATAGTTTGAAGAATAATTGCGTAATATGTTCATCAAAAGAGACAAACCGACAATATTGTATTATTCATAAAGAAACACATTTTATTTCCTATTCTGAGAAACTAAAGAGGACGAAATATTTTTATATCTCTGTATGTGAAACATTTTTAATTGTTCTTATTGTCCTTTTCACGCAACACAGCAAAATTCTGGTGTTTTGTAAAAAATGCTGATATTCGGAAAGCTTTTCCACACTCATTATCGTCTCTGTTGAGTGGGCATTTTCGATAGGTCCATATCAGGCCTGTACGTAACAGAAAAATTCAATTGTTTGTAATATGTGCTAATATGCCGATAACTTTTCCATACTCCCATTATCGTCACTTTGTTGATTGGGCATTTTCGAGAGGTCCATATCAAGGCCTCTACGTAACAGAAAAATTCAATTGTTTGTAATATGCTAATATGCCGATAACTTTTCCATACTCCCATTATCGTCTTTGTTGATTGGGCATTTTCGAGAGTCCATATCAGGCCCTACGTAACAGAAAAAAAAAATTCAATTGTTTGTAATATGTGCTAATATGCCGATAACTTTTCCATACTCCCATTATCGTCTTTGTTGATTGGGCATTTTCGAGAGGTCCATATCAGGCCTCATGCAACAGAAAAATTCAATTGTTTGTAATATGTGCTAATATGCCGATAACTTTTCCATACTCCCATTATCGTCTTTGTTGATTGGGCATTTTCGAGAGGTCCATATCAGGCCTCTACGTAACAGAAAAATTCAATTGTTTGTAATATGTGCTAATATGCCGATAACTTTTCCATACTCCCATTATCGTCTTTGTTGATTGGGCATTTTCGAGAGGTCCATATCAGGCCTCTACGTAACAGAAAAATTCAATTGTTTGTAATATAAAGTGCTAATATGCCGATAACTTTTCCATACTCCCATTATCGTCTTTGTTGATTGGGCATTTTCGAGAGGTCCATATCAGGCCTCTACGTAACAGAAAAATTCAATTGTTTGTAATATGTGCTAATATGCCGATAACTTTTCCTTACTCTCATTATCGTCTCTGTTGACTGAGCATTTTCTAAGGAACACAACAAGCCCCTTATCCCATTCAATACCAGGTATAAAACCGCCTTAATCTTAATTATCCAATCAACCAGCCGAAGAAAGAACACAGGTAACTAACAACAGCTAGCAATCATCACTGAAGTAACTTGCATGGTCTTTGAATTTTTTTTATCACACCTTTCTGTTTTCATCATAGAAAAATATATCACTTGTTCTCCCGTGATGAGTTCTTATTTTTTTTTATTCCAAAGTGTTAGTTCATGGGTATTGTTTTTAAAAAATAATCATTATTCTTCTTTTATAGGTATTCGTTGTAAAAATTTTACCCCATATCGTGAGTCACCTATTTGGTCTTCAAGTTGAAAACATTTATTGCAACATTTTCTCCCAGAATCGAAACTTTTCAATCGTTATGTTTTCCCCAACTCTTTTTTTTTTTTTTTTTTGCTTACACATTTTGTCGCTTTCTGTCTTTTATTCAGTTCAGCCTTCACCTGTTGCGAAGCTTGTAAGTGGACCTCAAGACGTTGCTTTATCAGAGAATTTTACATTGTTCGGCAGCCTTGTATTAGAGCTTTCTTTCACGTTCATTCAGCACAGGTGTTGTCAGGAAAAAATTCCTTTTCTCCATTCAAATCTAAAATGACTGTCATTATCCATTTACTGCCCTCAATACCGTCCCGTAGTTGGAATACATACTTATGATCATCATTTAAACAGAAAAACATCGAGCACAATCATGTATAATGTTGCAAAACAAAAGGAATACGATGCTGTTATGTGTAAGTCACTATAATCTTACTTTTACCGTTTCAGTTCGCAGCTTCTTACTCCTCCTTAGTCTAGTTCGTTTTGCCAAAGGCATTTGTAGAGTCCACAGAACATCTAAGTCATCGCAGCAGGCTTTCTTATCTTTCTCATCCCAGTATCTCCGCAAATATTTATTTCGTCCATACCTAGTTTTAAATTTAACCGTGGTGGGAACAGTGAAGTGACACATGACAGTTAGGGCAATTCCATATCCTATTTCTCCCAACCAACACCTTTTGTCATTCGGCTTCAGAGGAGGGGTTCTGCATTTCTATTGAGAAACATCCCGGCATATATTTTGCCTTCAAGAATTTGTGACACTTAGTCTTAGGTCTCCAGAACTTTGTCAGGACTTTTAATAAGTAATTTCTGCGGGTGGCACTAGATTATTTCAATCCCAACAGCATGTCGTTAAAAAAAACCTATATCCGTTGTCTCCAGAATTCTGCTTTTCGTAAAATCGTCTGCATTTCATTTTATAATTATTTGGGCAAACATGCTGAAATGATTACGTTCAATCACATTTACTTTAATATAATTTCAGTGTCAACTGATATTATTTATTTTTCAGAACAGTTTCAGTTGAAATCCAACAATTGTATTGATTTTGTACTAAAAATATGAACGAAATGGTTAGCCTATTGAAACTTTCGTAGTCACTCGACATGAACGAAGCATATCTTTTAATGGCCATTAAAAGTTCATTTATACTTCTATTAAACTGTAAAAGTGTGCCTATTAAACTATGTTTTTAATTCCATCTTGTTAATGTATAATTATACTAATAATATTAAATACATCTGACAATTATTGATTTTCATTTAATGAAACAGGAAATATTTGTGAATTGTAAAAGGCTACCTAAAAGGTGAACTTGGCTTACAGAGTATTAGAGAGAGCATCTCCTAATCGACTGGCTTAACGATTAGTTTCTTTGATCCTAACTTTTGACCAGGCTGAGAAGCTGAAAAAAAGACAGAGCTTCGAGTTAAAAGCGATTATTATGAAAAAGATGATTACCAGTGTACGTAGAGTGATTGATATGATTAAAATAGTGATTACAAATTTTATTTTATTTGCCTTTGAAGTGCGGGATTTTTCTTCATCATTTCTGTGACAAGGTTTAGAATAGTTTTACCTACTGTATTTGAATTGGTTCTAAATACCATCATAACATCATAACTGGGGAAATGAGTTGCTTAGCAGCAACATTTTCAGTATCTTTTGCTATTAATTGAATTCCACGACAAGATCATTCCTTTCATTCACAGTTTTCCATTCATCTAGGAAGTCATCATGAAATATCTTGGTTCTGTATTGTGTTGAGAAATTTTCACACACACACACACACACACACACACACACACACACATATATATATATATTATATATATATATGTGTGTGTGTGTGTGTGTGTGTGTGTGTGTGTGTGTGTGTGTGTGTGAAACACTCCCGTCATGAGTGAGAATCCTGGGTTTGGCCTAAGCAGGGAAATAAATGCTAGGCAGTTGGTCGAGTGTGGTAGGCCTTAACTAAGGGAATGGGGCTAACAGGCTCATCACGAAAGACTTGCTGTTAGTGAGACTAAAACCGTCAGCGCCAACCATTCTAAATGGAAAAGGTAAATTACAAAAAACTTACATACATTGGCATTTTTTAAAATCGTGAAAACCACCGCAGTCACAGTTGCGGTCAAGAATGACTGTAACAGCGACCGTTGTGTTGATTTTGCTGGGCCACCCACAGACGGGAGGCACGGCTTATTGGTGGAAAAGCATATGTGTATGGCTTATGTATAAGGGCATTTGTCAGTGTCGTAGTGAAGCTCTCACAGTTTTTGTCAGTTATCCGCACATAAACAGAACTAATTGGAAGTGTTGTGGTGCATACAGCTATAAAGGTTTCAGAGCAATCGAGCTGACGAAGATAGTAATGGTCATTCATATTTCATACTTTGTAGAAGTACCTTCCATACCTAGTCGTCTATTTGACTGAATGTTTTACATCATAAAGTTTTTATTTCTTTTGTCATATTTTCCTGTTTTCTCACAAAAAAATTGAAACGTATATGTTAGTAGTAAAAGACAGACATTATTTTATTTATTTTTTTTAAGCATTTTCTACTTTAATGTAGAAAGTTCGTGAAATACCAAGGCAATTGTATCAACTTGTAGTGTTTTATGATGAAGGTTTGTAGTACTTTTAGAGTGTAATGTTTGCAGTTTTCCACTGCACAGAGCGCTCCCATTCGTCATTCCCAACGTTTTATGGCGTTAAAAATAGTTCTTTTTACTTTTATGGGTTACAGCGTTACATTTATTAAGTTATACACACACACATATATGTTACGTGTATGTGTGTTTGTTTGTGCATATATATATATATATATATATATATATATATATATATATATATATATATATATATATATATATATATATATATATATATATATATATACATATATATATATATATATATATATATATATATTACAAATATTCACTGTTCGACCTCTCTTCCTTGCGTCTTAATCGAATAATAAAAATTTGTCTTTTGTTAAAGTAAGAGGCCAGACAATATAGGCTGTTAGCATGCGAAGAAGCAAGTGGGAAGCAGTATTTTCAAATTAAATTCTCCAATGGGCAAGGCTTTTAGCTTAGAGGGTCATAGAGGGATACAGTTTTGCGAGGCCAGACCTTGGTTATACTGTTCTTAAAACTGGCTTTTCTCTACAAACCTGGGCACAGCCACTTCGACTGGCGTGGCACCAGAAGGAGAAATACCCTCCGCCCCGCCGAAGTGATCGACGGAAGGGACATACGCAGTGCAACTCCTAGCGAAGTCCTCCCTCTACACAAAAAGACACTAAAGGGAAGCAGTACCGCTGTCGAGTTTCCAAGGTGACAGGCCACTCCATTAATTGAGAGGGCTGCCCAAATAAGCAATGCCGAGCAGAGGCCCGGAATCAAGTATCTCCAAGAGGCCCTGACCTCCAGCTTGGACAGGAATCTCTGTCTCAGCCCAAGTCAAGCCATCCGCGAGGTATTGCACCTCCAGTCCCCTCATCAGGCATGCCTGACCATCAATCTATGCCAGTGCCACTTGCAAGTGCTGAGGAGTGCCACTCTCCGTCTGTCACGGACGTGGAGCCACCACTAGAATTGGACCCTGTGCCTGGCCCTACCATGGTGCCAGATCCAGATCATGAGACGGATCGTCCTATGGGAGATCCAGGAACTTTCACAGCATTGATTTTAGCAATGTGTGAGCCTCCGGCACCCAACACTTCTTCCTTACCACATCTGTCCCCAGAGGATGCACCTCTGGTGGATTGAAGTGCTGCAAGATAGTGAAAGGGCAGAAACACAATGGTTCAGCTATTTGCAATGTGAGGAAACTTCAGTATAGTTTTGATTCTTACATAGTTTTGCTAACAATTCATCTATTGGCGTTTAGGTGTAATTTTACCCCCCCCCCCTCACAGGTGTCCTCATTTTCTAATCTGGCACTCCTCCGTCTTTGGGCAAAACGCAGTCATATGCCAAACTGTAACGCCCCGTTGGTGCCGGCTACTTCTGTCCCAGGAAGAATGGCTTATACGTGCGCGCACACACACACACACACACACACACACACACACACACACACACACACACACATATATATATATATATATATATATATATATATATATACACACGAGTATATAAAGTGAATGTTTGTATATTTGTTTGTCCACCATAGAAATCCGAACCGCTTGACAGACCCAGACAAAATTTTGCACACGGCCTCTATGTCACTCCAGTAAGGTTTTTAACTGAAAATCAATCCCCTACCTCGTGACAGACCTACAGATACAGACAAAGCAAATGAAATTTTCGTTTTTACGTCACCTTTTCCTTCAGTGTTCTTGGTTTATTCTCATTTTTCACCTGATGCTTCAACTTTTCTTCTGGCACTGCCAGAAGTATGATTAACCTACGACAATAAATCCCCTATAACATCAATTTTTTGTCAGAATATTGATCATAATTTATGATATTAATTAATATAATTATTTATTGCCTCGATAAAATCGACATTGAAAACCTACTGTAAATCGATAATTTCTTTCTATATTAAGCGAAGCTGAGTCCGCCCATGCGTAGTAGTGCTAAGCGCGACGATTTCAGCTATCAGAAACCACCACCAAACTCACTCTCTCTCTCTCTCTCTCTCTCTCTCTCTCTCTCTCTCTCTCACAAACACTTTGGAGTGAAATCTATCTATGTCTATGAGGTTTATTACTAAATTATTACCAAGAGAGAAGAACAACAATTTTCGATGCAAAAAAGTGGAAGGCAGCGTCTGCATAAGGAACTTTTGGTACATATAGTCGGGAACTTTTGGTGCTTTTAATATAGAAGTTGAGATGATATATCTTTATACCTCAGACGATTCCATAACTCTAATACCTACTTCTTTGCAAGAGCAAGCACCCATAAAAAGAATATACCGAAAAATAACTGTTAATTTTACATACGCGACATCTGGCAACTGCTTCATCATGTGAAAAGTGATAATCACAAGTCATTTGTCCTGCTCGTTCTTACATATGATTGAAGGTGTTATATGATATAAGTAAATAAGCACATTCCCTTTTTGCGTACGCAGTTAAAATGGCCCTACACACGATCCTACGTCATTTATTACATGATCACCAATATCGTGTAGGAAGAACACGTTGTTGGCTGTGCTGGAATAATCGAAAGATCACCTTAGACACTCAAACAGTTGACGGTTGGAATTAATTGTCGTGCAAATTGGCAAAACACTTTACCGCATACGGAAGATAAGTTTCTTTTCCCGTTGTTTGGTACTGACTACCTGAAGATAATGACTGAAAGTTCTAGATTAAAACTTTACAGGAATGTAGATCATTACATTGGAAATCTTTTTCCAAAAGGCACTTGGAGGGTAAATGTATTAGAAGCAAATAGGGATTAAATTAAGAAATGGCAACTACTGCACTTCAAGTGACTCAAGTGCTCACAGCTTACCTAACACGTCAATTCACACCTTTGCTGATGTAATCATACACAGTAAGGAATAATTTCCCCATCATTTAGGAAAATAAAATTATTGTTTATGGTTATATATCAGAGTGATACACTGTATATTCATTTATATCTTTTATCAACGCGTATTTATTCAAAACAATAAATAACCAATTGTCTAACATTCTTCCAAGGGAAAGATTTTATTTGTTTGATGATTACATTATTGTGCGAATTGACCAAATTTATAGATGCCGTACGTGGAACTTTATACACAATTCTACGTTAAGGAATTTGATGTTATTGTAAAGATGATGACATAATTTATTATATGTTAAAACGTTATTAAAACCAATATAAAATATGTATCACGAGATGAAGTTAGCAGTATAGGAAATTGCTTTTGCCACTTATTTTAATATGATGTGGGGATGGAAGGCTAACCCTTGCAGCAGTTCACCTAATAATAGGAAAGAGGTAAAAAGATGTAATAGAGTATAGATTAAATATTTCTTATTAAAAAAACGTCTCTTCTCATACAATATTAATGAATGAGTTTGAATTAGAACTTAGGGGCAGGTTCAGTAATTATGAATTGGACAGTGAAGTTTACTTTCATTATAGTAACACATATCATAAAAAGACATCATTGGCCTAGGTCTATACCAAATTGTCTGTATCACATGGAAATATAATTTTTTATTTTTATTGTATGATTTGGATTTATAATGACCTACAAATAGTGTTGATGGGTCTAACAGTGAAATGAATAAGCCTATACATAATTTATTCATATTCTGATCGGAGCGTCTGAGATACTTCCCAGATGAAATAAGCGGCCAACTATCACGAAATTGGCGCTAACCTATCCACACGTACAATAACCTGTCTGTCGGTCGGAAGGTATTTAGGTAATACCATAGGTTCATCCATTCTGGTGAGTGGACTGTCTCCGCCCACAAACTGTTGTCTACACGTAAGTTTTAACGGTAGTTTCGATGAACTGACAGAAGAAATTACAGGTAAACTTAACGGCCTTAGGGTGTTGAATTCTATAATAGTGAATGGGTGTGTTGGGAGAGAGTGAGAAAGAGAGTGAGAGGAGAAGAGAGAGAAGAGGAGCAAGCGGGAGAGAAAGAGAGATAGTTTATCGAACGTCATTTCGAGTTTTTCTGGGAAGCACTGGGTTGGTTAGATAATATATATACATACATACATATATATATATATATATATATATATATATATATATGTATGTATGTATATGTATATATATATATATATATATATATATATATATATAGATGTGTGTGTATATCTATATGTATTTTCTGTGTGTGTGTGTGTGTGTGTGGGTGGGTAGGTGTATGTATGTATGTATGATGCCGCTGGGAAGTGTCCTTTCATACAGCATTACGGTAAGTATCGTAACATGAAAATATCAGAATAAAAGTAAAATTACTTCATTCTGATAAATTCTGGTGGTTTCTTCACTTTTGCTGTTCCTGGCCGTCCTTTGTTCGTAGTGTTGGTTCCGTGAGCGTCTCCCTCTATGAAAGCCGCAATAAAGCTTCTCTCTGTCTGTAAGGACATAAATAGAAATGACGTGAAATTCGCTTTTTAACAGTCAGAAGTGGCTTCTTTTATCTTTAACCTTGAAGCAGTAGATTTAACCTTGAAGCAGTAAAATTTAAAGCGGGGAAGGTCAGTTTGTATTTCGAAATCAGACCTTGTTCGGAGAGATATAGAATTTTGAAGCGATCATTTTTTACCTTTAATGTTAATGAAATGCTGACTTGAGTTAAAGTGAAATACCTGTGCAGCTTAATTGTTCAGAGTATGATGATATTTTAACTGATTGGCAGTTGATTTTTTTTTTTTTTTTGCTTTAAATTGATGTAATAACTGACATGTTTACATTAGGTTCAAATTTAGACAAATGAAGACGCACAGTGCTGGTTATATCTCTGAATTATAAACTCGCCCGATCGTTCTACCGTCAAAAACATGTAGATATGACATTGGTGTTTGCAAATTTAGCCTCACTTGGGATTTTCCTCCGGTAAAACAATATGAAAATTGGGTACAAAACACTCGCACAAACAGCCACCTGTGGATGCTCGCTACAGCTTGAGCTGTAACAAGATTTTGAAAAAAGTTACAGATTTCTTTATAGTTCGTTTGATGGCAAATATGATGGTGCACTTTAGCGACTATAATAAGCACATTGGCATATTACGTGAACAATAATAAGTGGATCCCTTCTTTCTGTATTTCCCTCTACCTCCTCTTACTTCTCCCAAATGACACAATATTCTTTGGAAGCTTGAATTTCAAGTCAGTGGCCCCCGTGAGCTTGTTCCTTATGAATAGGTTTTATCTTCTGAATAATAACAACAATAATAATAATAATAATAATAATAATAATAATAATAATAATAATAATTAAAAATTCCATAACGTTGTTAAAAACGCACTAAAGTTTCGAGAGCGACTGATCTCGTTTTCATTTATAGCACAACAAAGAGAAGACCAGCCGGTCTGGAAATTTGTGTGCTTTTAATAAATTTTTCAAACGTTATGTTTTTACTTGTATGTAAAAGCTGGGGAATTTGATGTTTCATGAAACCACTGAAATATGAAAGTAAAATATGACAGATTCAACAAAGTCTACAGGTCAGGTAAACCCTTTAGATAAGGGCTTTTAACGCTTTCTTTATTCAAAGTAAATGAAAAACAGGTAACAATTTGCCATTCTTTTTCCATTCGTTTTATCAACATTTGGTTTATGTTTTCAGTGATGGTTTATGATTATTTTGTAAAAAAAGAAAAACCTTATTTTACAAAATGAAAGGAAATGTTATACCAGTTACAGGATTCTCATGTTTTAACGATACATAGTTTACATATAGATAGGTGAGTTAACCCCAGAAATACAAAGTATAAAGTATCCGCCTAGGTTCAAACGGTAATTACTTCCATCTAATTTTCCTGTAACTAATCAGAATTTATGGAAATAACTGTTACAGTACTGTACTGTATAATACCCGAGAAAAAGATTTTCAAATTTGAGAAAATAGACAAATCATAGATCAGATGCAATAAATTTACACGTGTTCATTAAGTGGATTTTGATGGCGAAGGTTACAACAATACCTTCAGTACGAGAATTATGAATGAAAGTTGCGGATAATATCCTGGCAATCTTCAGCTGCGGAAAAAGAGAGAAGTGCACGTGGACTGGATTTCTTTAAGCTGGATGAAAAGCCATGGAAATCCCTGGAGTTTAAGGATTATAGTTTGAAGAATAATTGCGTAATATGTTCATCAAAAGAGACAAACCGATAATAACGTATTATTCATAAAGAAACACATTTTATTTCCTATTCTGAGAAACTGTAAAGAGGACGAAATATTTTTATATCTTTGTATGTGAAACATTTTTAATTGTTCTTATTGTCCTTTTCACGCAACGCAGCAAAATTCAGGTGTTTTGTAAAAAATGCTGATATTCGGAAAGCTTTTCCATACTCTCATTATCGTCTCTGTTCATTGGGCATTTTCGATAGGTCCATATCAGGCCTGTACGTAACAAAAATTCAATTGTTTGTAATATGTGCTAATATGCCGATAACTTTTCCATACTCCCATTATCGTCTCTGTTGACTGAACATTTTCTAAGGTACACATCAAGCCTCTTATCCCATTCAGTACCAGGTATAAAACCGCCTTAATCTTAATTATCCAATCAACCAGCCGAAGAAAGAACACAGGTGACTAACATCAGCTACCAGTTATCACTGAAGTAGCTTTCATGGTCTTTGAATTTTTTTTTATCACACCTTTCTGCTTTTATCATAGAAAAATATATCACTTGTTCTCCCGTGATGAGTTGATATTTTTTTTTTTTCCCAAAGTGTTAGTTCATGGGTATTGTTTTTAAAAAATAATCATTATTCTTCTTTTAAAGGTATTCGTTATAAAAATTTTATCCCATATCGTGAGTCACCTATTTGGTCTTCAAGTTGAAAATATTTATTGCAACATTTCCTCCCAGGCATCGAAACTTTTCTATCGTTATGTTTTCCCCAGCTCTTTATTTTCTTACACATTTTGTCGCTTTCTGTCTTTTATTCAGTTCAGCCTTCACCTGTTGCGAAGCTTATAAATACACCCCAAGACGTTGCTTTATCAGAGAATTTTACATTGTTCGGTAGCGTTCTATTAGAGCTTTTTTCACGTTCATTCAGCACAGGTGTTGTCAGGAAAAAATTTCTTTTCCCCATTCAAATCTAAAATGACTGTCATTATCCATTGACTGTTCTAAATACCGTCGCGTAGTTGGAATACATACTTATGATCATCATTTAAACAGAAAAACATTAGCACAATCATGTATAATGTTGCAAAACAATAGGAATACGATGCTGTTATGTGTAAGTCACTATAATCTCACTTTTACCATTTCAAGTTCGCAGCTTCATACTCCTCCTTAGTCTAGTCCGTTTTGCCAAAGGCATTTGTAGAGTCCACAGAACATCTAAGTCATCGCAGCAGGCTGTCTTATCTTTTCTCATTCCAGTATCTCCGCAAATATTTATTTCGTCCATACCTAGTTTTAAATTTAACGGGTGGGAACAGTGAAGTGACACATGACAGTTAGGGCAATTCCATATCCTATTTCTCCCAACCAACATCTTTTGTCAGTCGGCTTCTAAGAGGAGAGGTTCTGCATTTCCATTGAGAAACATCTCGGCATATATTTTGCCTGCAAGAAAGTCATTCAAGGAGAGACAACCACCTCCTCAGAGGAATACAGATATATGTCTTCGGCTAAAAAAAAAAAAAAAAAAGATATCTTACAAACTGTCTGACTATATTCATACCTACACCAAAAACAAGTGGCACCAAAAACAAGTGGCAGGATTTTAGAAGTTATCATAGGTTTTCCTTAAATAGATCTGGAGAGAAACTGTTTTGTTGGTCAAACTGTTTGCGTTGGTCCCAGATTTGTTACCCGTACACATAAACATTTAAGCCTGACAGATTCCTTTGTCGTTTTCGTCAAAAAACTAAATCCACGTAACAGAATTTTTTTTATCGTATTTCTGTGCAGCAGATTTCTTTTATATGCTTACCACCTTTGTAAATACGGTTGTCAGAGAATGGAATTATGAACGCATTTATACATGATGCAGTATTTTACATTTTAATGCGTTTCCTTGAATATCACTCCTGTGTACTACCACATAGAAGATTGGTTGAGATATATACTCGTATTCATAATCTCAAGTCCTTAAATTGTTTTTTAAGGCTGAAGACATTGAACAATGGAAACTGTTCTCTCCGTCCTCTCCGTTACACCGGTTAGGCCACCTCTCACCATGTTCACTTTGCGTCTGGCCATTTCTTCATTCGTATATTCACTGAAAACTCCAGTTGTCATCTTTTATGACATGTACCATCACCCAGGAAGGGGCAGGTGCATCAATGAATCAAGGCCCTTAACCTCTTGTTCTTGTTTCCTTGGGCCTTGGACTGGGAAAAGCCATTGAGTTCCCGTCCCATTGGCCTTCCATGCGTATGGTGTTGTCATATCTGCTTGTGCGGTAAATAGATCTTTGCTGCTTTCATTCACCTTGTATGCTTTTATCCACATTTGTGAGTTTCCTTGTGGCGTTTGGTTCTTTATGTTTCAGTAACTTGTCAAGTTTTTGTACTGTGTCTTATGGTTTTGTAATAGAATCTGAATATTTTGTAAGCATTATTCTGTATCGTCAGCAACCAAGTTTCATGCTTCATATTATATTAATTTTCCTATTGCTTGCTCGCGTTCTTGTGGTCTTTCCTTCTGTTCCTGATATCCAAGAGGTCTGCGTTTGATGGCTGTTTTTTGGCTTCTTATTTTCCTCTTCGTGGCAGTCTCTCTTTTATCATGTACCACATCACATTTTTCCGGAACTGTTTAACTGCTGAAGGCCAGTGCAAGCAAGATTTTTTCTTCCTTAATTTTACCAGAGTTTTTTTTTTTCTTGTCTGGGAGGCGAGGGAAGGATTGTAATTTCCTTTTCTCCAATCTCCCTACCTTTCTGTCTTTCTTTTTCATGTTTATTTAGATGTATGCATACATATATGTATATGAATTGGTATGCTCACTAAGTTATTTATTTATTTATTTATTACTTGAATAAATTGGAGATAGTAAGAAGCCGAAAGTTTAGGAAGGATTTATTGCTGTTATATGAGTTATAATTTCACAGATCGCTTCCAACATTTACTGAAGAAGCTTCCAGAAGAGGAAAATTCAAAGTTCAAAATTCTTGTACCGAATAGAAGAAATTAATTTTCACCTTCTGCTGCATCAGAGTAACCATTAAGCAACAGAAATACTGGGAAAATAGATGCAGTATCTCGCGGAAATGTTAGAAACTGTCCGGAAATTATTTTGTAGCATATTATCAAACGCTATAAAAGAATGCAGTAACCGAGGTGTTAAATACAAAAAATGTCCATCGCTTGTTTGTAATGAAGTTAGTACTGTCAATATCATTGGTGTTTTATTCTCCACCAACACAATACGGTGTGATTATTTTGCATTTATCTGGGCGGCAACGCATAACGCATTCAAATGTCTGCTCTAATTCTCCCTTGAATAGGGTGCTTAAAAAGTGTAGACACTTTTATGGAATTAAACTTGAATACGTTATACGAACTTAAACACCTCACTTTGTCTTTCCCTCTCCACCCACTCCTCTTTCTCTGTGTCTATGTATGTGTGTATATATATTTATGTATAAATATATATCTATCTATCTATCTATCTATCTATTTATCTATATATATATATATATATATATATATATATATATATACTGTATATATATATATATATATATTTATATTTATATTTATATTTATATATATATATATATATATATATATATATATATATATATATATATATATATACACAGGGTTTGTAACTTCAGTAAGAATATTGCTGTTTGAATTAGATGCTTTAGTGAAGTATCAGTGGAGAACCCCAGTTCATGAAGTTTACAGAGTTTTTACTGAATAAGTACTATGCAATGTTATGCCGATTTTATGTAAACAAATAATATCACCACCACATTTGTCATAATATTTTATAGGATTTGGAGTTTCAAGACAAAAATCTCGGGTATCATTTCAGTGCTGTTTCAATCTTACTGTGAGGATTTGCATAACATTAGGTCAAAGTAAAGGGGGGCTTTGGATTATTGGATAGTTGAAGAGGATTATATATTTTCATCATAAATTATGCATTGCAAGTTTGGGAATAGTCTTATTTTCCCCGCCGAGTCCTTCACTCCTTGTTATGAGTTTATAATAGAGAATATTCAGGTTTGTATTTGAAGCGCGTTGGAAATATAGAAATTAGCACAAAATGACATACTGTTTATTATTATTATTATTATTATTATTATTATTATTGTTGTTATTATTATTATTATTATTATTATTATTATTATTATTATTATTATTATTATTATTATTATTATTATTGAGAATGATTTTATCAAATACTTCAGCAAGATCTTTCGCATCACATTTCTAGAGTAACAAAAGGCTTTGCTCTTTATTTAGATAGGAAATCTTGTTAGGCAAAAGACGTCGGTCAACTTTATTGAAAGAGACCGCGCAAGGCACACCTCAGGTGGCACCTCTGCTGTGTTGCATCGATTATTATCTACTTGTTCATGATCAACAGCTGCTCTTTTCCGTTTTGGAAATTTTTATGTTGTTTCATTAGTTGAACATAATTATGTCGCAATATTGACACTGCCAGGTGGGACTCTTTATTCATATCTTTGAAATATTTTTGGGGAATTAATTACTGTGAATAATTAGTTGTATGCATGCACCATAACTTGTTATAGGGGGTTAAGCTTAATTTATTTCTGAGGTAGTATGCAGAATGACGTATAGCGGCTATATTTGGTGGGGCAAACCTCCAGTCGACAAAAGGCATAGAAATGAAGTTGTTCAGCGTGTATTAACCTCCACACGTAATATTATCTGGTTAATTATTAAAAGTGGATCATTGCGTTTTTTTTTTTTTTTTTTTTTGCGGGCCCCGCTTCACGTTCGGTTAAGGGAAAAGGGGTTCAGATGACCAGGTCAGTGCACGGTGCCCGAGGTCAACGGAAGGTAAGGTTAGGGTTACCCCTGTTGTAATATCTTTTTAAGGATAATTTCGTGTTGACTAAAATGGAACTAATTGGGAGATGATTGCTATGAAATTACGTGGTTTCGTGGAGGGCTTCCGATGCAGTTGTAGAAGCTTTTTATTTTTCAGTTAGTGATGTAACAGTGATTATCACAAGATCAGTCACCTCCCTGGAACAAAAGTGATTAGTATTCACATAAAAACTTTGGTGTCAGTAACCTGAATCTGTAATAAAAATTGGGTCGACATAGGAAGTGAATTTGGCTGTTTTAGAAGATTTAAGATCATGAAGTCCAGTAGCTCTACCATCGATTATGTCAGAAGATATTATTATTATTATTATTATTATTATTATTATTATTATTATTATTATTATTATTATTATTATTATTATTATTATTATTATTATTTCCTGCCTTCCTTATAATGATTTTGGGTAGCTACTTCGAGGGTTGGAGATTTTGAAATTAGATTTTTTTATTCTTTACCCTTCGCTATTTTGCAAGTTCGACCGTCCCTTCGAATACCGTAATTTTAAGTTACGATCAAATCTCTAATTTCATTGTATTTTGATAGCTTAGGTATGTCTATTATTCTTTCCCAGTATTTTTTACTTGAAACCAATTTTCAAGGCCTTAGGCGGAATCATTCCACAGTAGCATTTTTGTATCTCAGAATTTGTGACACTTAGTCTTAGGTCTCCAGAATCTTTGTCAGGACTTTTAATAAGTAATCTCTGCGGGTGGCACTAGATTATTTCAATCCCAACAGCATGTCTTTAAAAAAAAACCTATATCCGTTGTCTCCTTAATTCTCCTTTTCGTAAAATCGTCTGCATTTCATTTTATAATTATTTGGGCAAATATGCTGAAATGATTACGTTCAATCACATTTACTTTAATGTAATTTCAGTGTCAACTGATAGTATTTATTTTTCAGAACAGTTTCAGTTGAAATCCAACAATTGTATTGATTTTGTACTAAAAATATGAACGAAATGGTTAACCTATTGAAACTTACGTAGTCACTCAACATAAACGAAGCATATCTTTTAATGGCCATTAAAAGTTCATTTATACTTCTATTAAACTGTAAAAGTGTGCCTATTAAATTATGTTTTTAATTCCATCTTGTTGATGTATAATTATACTAATAATATTAAATACATCTGACAGTTATTGATTTTCATTTAATGAAACAGGAAATATTTGTGAATTGTAAAAGGCTACCTAAAAGGTGAACTTGGCTTACAGAGTATTAGAGAGAGCATCTCCTAATCGACTGGCTTAACGATTAGTTTCTTTGATCCTAACTTTTGACCAGGCTGAGGAGCTGAAAAAAAGACAGAGGTTCGAGTTAAAAGCGATTATTATGAAAAATTTGATTACCAGTGTACGTAGAGTGATTGATATGATTAAAATAAGTGATTACAAACTTTATTTTATTTGCCTTTGAAGTACTGGATTTTTCTTCATCATTTCTGTGACAAGGTTTAGAATAGTTTTACCTACTGTATTTGAATTGGGTCTAAATACCATCATAACATCATAACAGGGGAAATGACTTGCTTAGCAGCAACATCTTCAGTATCTTTTGCTATTAATGGAATTCCACGACAAGATCATTCCTTTCATTCACAGTTTTCCATTCATCTAGGAAGTCATCATGAAATATTTTGGTTCTGTAATGTGTTGAGAAATTTTCACACACACACACACACAGTGTGTGTGAAACGCTGTCGTCATCAGTGAGAGTCCAGGGTTTGATTGTTTGCAGGGGGAATGCTTGAGTGGCGTTCCGTTAAATCCCACTCTTGCTGCGTTGGCCTAAGCAGGGAAATAAACGCTAGGCAGTTAGTCGAGTGTGGTAGGCCTTAACTAAGGGAATGGGGCTAACAGGCTCATCACGGAAGACTTGCTGTAAGTGAGAGGGTAAAACCATCAGCGCCAACCATTCTAAATGGAAAAGGTAAATTACAAAAAACTTAAATACAATGGCATTTTTTAAAATCGTGAAAACCACCGCAGTCACAGTTGCGGTCAAGAATGACTGTAACAGCGACCGTTGTGTTGATTTTGCTGGGCCACCCACAGACGGGAGGCACGGCTTATTGGTGGAAAAGCATATGTGTATGGCCTCTGTATAAGGGCATTTGTCAGTGTCATAGTGAAGCTCTCACAGTTTTTGTCATTTACCCGTACATAAACAGAACTAATTGGAAGTGTCGTGGTGCATACAGCTATAAAGGTTTCAGAGCAATCGAGCTGACGAATGGTCATTCATATTCCATACTTTGTGGAAGGTACCATATTTCATACTTTGTAGAAGTACCTTCCATACCTAGTCCTCTATTTGACTGAACGTTTTACACCATAAAGTTTTTATTTCTTTTGTCATATTTTCCTGTTTTCTCACAAAAAGAAAATTGAAACGTATACGTTATTTGTGAAATACAGCCATTTTTTTTGCAGCATTTTCTACATTAATGTAGGAAGTTCGTGAAATACCAAGGCAACTGTATCAACTTGTAGTGTTTTATGATGAAGGGTTGCAGTGGTTTTAGAGTGTAATATTTGCAGTTTTCCGCTGCACAGAGCGTCCCCATTCGTCATTCCCAACGTTTTAAGCGCCAGTTAAAAATATTTCTTTTTACCTTTATATCTTTACAGCGTTTCATTTATTGAGTTGAACACACACGCACATATATATGTATATATGTGTGTGTGTGTGCGCGTCTGTGTGTTTGTGCGCACATATATATTATATTTATGTGTGTGTGTGTGGTTGTGTATATATATATATTATTAATATTCACTGTTCGACCTCTCTTCCTTGCTTCTTAATCGAATAATAATAATTTCTCTTTTGTTAAAGTAAGAGGCAAGACAATAGAGGCTGTTAGCATGCGAAGAAGCGAGTGGGAAGCAGTATTTTCAAATTAAATTCGCCAACGGACGAGGCTTGTAGCTTAGAGGGTCATAAAGGGATACAGATTTGCTAGGCCAGACCTTAGTTATACTGTTCTTAAAACTCGCTTTCCTCCACAATGGAGTCATCGACTGTAGGATCACCAAACCTGGGCACAGCCACTTCGACTGGCATGGCACCAAAAGGAGAATTACCCTCCGCCCCGCCGAAGTGGTCGACAGAAGGGGCGCACGCAGTGCAACTCCAAGCGAAGTCCTCCCTCTGCATGAAAAGACTCTAAAGGGAAGTAGTACCGCTGTCGAACGTGCAAGGTGACAGGCCACTCCATTAATTGAAAAGGCTTCCCAAATAAGCAACGCCGAGGATGCCCGAAATCAAGCATCTCCAAGAGGCTCTGACTTCCGGCTGGGACAGGACTCTCTGTCTCAGCGCAAGCCAAGCCATCCGTGAGGTATTGCACCTCTGGACCCCTCATCAGGCATGCCTGACCATCAATCTATATCAGTACCACTTTCAAGTGCTGAGGAGCGCCACTCTCCTTCCGTCACAGACGTTGAGCCACCACTAGAATTGGACCCTGTGCCTGGCCCTACCATGGTGCCAGATCCAGATCATGAAACGGATCGTCCTACGGGAGATCCAGGAACCTTCACAGCTTTGATTTTAGCAACGTGCGAGCCTCCGGCACCTAGCACTTCTTCCTCACCACATCTGTCCCCAGAGGATGAGCCTCTTGTGGATTGAACTGCTACAAGATAGTGAAAGGGCAGAAACACGATGGTTCAGCTATTTGCAATGTGAGAAAACTTCAGTATAGTTTTGATTGCTTACATAGTTTTGCTAACAATTTATTTATTGGCGTTTAGGTGGAATTTTACTCCTCCCCCCACAGGTGTCCTCATCTCTTAATCTGGCACTCCCCCATCTTTGGGCAAAATGCAGTCATATGCCAATCTATACTGCCCAATTGGTGCCGGCTACTTCTGTCCCAGGAACAGTGGTTTACACACACACACACACACACACACACACACACACACACACACACACACACACACACATATATATATATATATATATATATATATATATATATATATATATATATATATTTATAAAGTGAATGTTTTTATATTTGTTTGTCCACTATAGAAATCTGAACCGCTTGACAGACCCAGACAAAATTTTGCACACGGACTCTTTGTCACTTCAGAAAGGTTTTTAACTCAAAATCAATCTCCTACCCCGTGACAGACTTACATACACCGACAAAGCAAATGAGATTTTTGTTTTTATGGCACCTTTCCCTTTAGTTTTCTGGGTTTATTCTCATTTTCCCCTGATGCTTCAACTTTTCGTCTGGCACTGCCAGAAGTATGATTAACCTATGGCAATAAATCCCCTATAACATCAATTTTTTTTAGAATTTTGATCATAATTTATGATATTAATTAATATAATTGTTTATTGCCTCGATAAAATCTACACTGAAAACCTAAATCGATAATTTCTTTCTATATTAAGTGAAGCCGAGTCCGCCCATGGGTAGTAGGGGCTAAGCGTGACGATTTCAGCCGTCAGAAACCACCACAAAACACTCTCTCTCTCTCTCTCTCTCTCTCTCTCTCTCTCTCTCTCTCTCTCTCTCTCTCTCTCTCTCTGTCAAACACTTTGGAGTGAAACCTATCTCTGTCTATGTGGTTTGTTACTAAATTATTACCAAGAGAGAAGAACAACAATTTATGATGCAAAAAAGTGGAAGGCAGCGTATGCATAAGGAACTTTTGGTATATATAGTCGGGAACTTTTGGTGCTTTTAGTATAGAAGTTGAGATGATATATCTTTATACCTCAGGTCATTCCATAACTCTATTACCTACTTCTTTGCAAGAGCAAGCACCCATAAAAAGAAAATATACCGAAAAATAGCTGTTAATTTTACATACGTGACATCTGGCAACTGCTTCATCATGTGAAAAGTGATAATCACAAGTCATTTGTCCTGCTCGTTCACACATATGATGTCCCTTTTTGCGTACGCAGTTAAAATAGCCGTACACACGACCCTACGTTATTTATTACATGATCACATCGTGTAGGAAGCCAACAACACACGTTGTTGGCTGTGCTGGAATAATCGAAAGATCACCTTAGACACTCAAACAGTTGACGGTTGGAATTAATTGTCGTGCAGATTGGCAAAACACTTTACCGCATACGGAAGATAAGTTTCTTTTCACGTTGTTTGGTACTGATTACCTGGAAGATAATGACTGAAAGTTCTAGATTAAAACTTTGCAGGAATGTAGATCATTACATTTGGAAACCTTTTCCGAAGGCACTTGGAGGGTAAATGTATTATAATTTAATAGGATTAAATTAAGAAATGGCAACTACTGCACTTCATATAACCCAAAACTGCTAAAAGCTATACATAACACGTCAGTTCATAGGCCTACCCTATTTGCTGATGTAATCATACAAATTTGTCTAATTTTCCCATCATTTAGGAAAATAAAATTATTGTTTATGGTTATATATCAGAGTGATATCATTATATTCACATCTATTTTTTATCAACGCAATAAATAACCGATTGCCTAACATTCCTTCAAGAAGGGAAAGATTTTGTTTGATTAATGATCACATTATTATGCGAATTGACCAGGTTTATAGGTGCCGTACGTGGAACTTTATACACAATTCTACATTAAGAAATTTGGTGTCATTGTAAAGATAATGACATATTTTATTATATGTGAAAACGTCCCTAAAACCAAAACAAAAAATATATATCACGAGATGAAGTTAGCCGTATAGGAAAGTGTTTTGCCACTTTTTTTTTTTAATATGATGTGGGGGTGGAAGGCTAACTCTTGCAGCAATTCACCTAATAATAGGAAAGAAGTAAAAAGATATAACAGAGTATAGATTAAATACATATTAAAAGAAAGACTTCTATGCTCATACAATATTAATGAATGAGTTTAAATTAGAACTGAGGGATTGTTTCAGTTTTTTATGAATTGGACAGTGAAGTTTACTTTCATTGCAGTAACACATATCATAAAAAGACATCATTGGCCTAGCCCTATACCAAATTGTCTGTATCACATGGAGATATCGTTTTAGATTTTTATTGTAAAATTGGATTTATAACGGCCTACAAATAGTGTTGGAGGGTCTAATAGTGAAATGAATCAGCCCATACATAATTTATTCATATTCTGATCGGAGCGTCTGAGATACTTCCCAGATGAAATAAGCGGCCAACTATCACGAAATTGGCGCTAACCTATCCACACGTACAATAACCTGTCTGTCGGTCGGAAGGTATTTAGGTAATACCATAGGTTCATCCATTCTGGTGAGTGGACTGTCTCCAGCCACAAACTGTTGTCTACACAGAAAGTTTTAACAGTAGTTTCGATGAACTGACAGAAGAAATTACAGGTAAACAACGGCCTTAGGTGTTGAATTCTATAATAGTGAATGGGTGTGTTGGGAGAGAGTGAGAAAGAGAGTGAGAGGAGAAGAGAGAGAAGAGGAGCAAGCAGGAGAGAAAGAGAGATAGTTTATCGAACGTCATTTCCCTCAGGTTTCTGAGATGGGTTCGTTTGGATAATATATATATATATATATATATATATATACATATATATATATATATATATATATATATATATATATATATGTGTGTGTGTGTATGTGTGTGTGTATGTGTGTGTCCTGTTTACCTGTGTGTGTGTATGTATTTTCTGTGTGTGTGTGTGTGGGTGGGTAGGTGTATGTATGTATGATGCCCAGTTAAAGGTATCTTTTTCATTTAGCAAAAGTAAGTATCATAACATGAAAATATCAGAATAAAAGTAAAATGATTTCATTCTGATAAATTCTGGTGGTTTCTTCACTTTTGGTGTTCCTGGCCGTCCTTTGTTCGTAGTGTTGGTTCCGTGAGCGTCTCCCTCTATGAAAGACGCGATAAAGCTTCTCTCTGTCTGTAAGGACATAAATAGAAATGCCGTGAAATTCGCTTTTTAACAGTCAGAAGTGGCTTCTTTTATCTTTAACCTTGAAGCAGTAAAAGTTAAAGCGGGAAGGTCAGTTTGTATTTCGAAATCAGACCTTGTTCGGAGAGATATAGAATGTTGAAGCGATCATTTTTTTTACCTTTAATGTTAATGAAATGCTGACTTGAGTTAAAGTGAAATATCTGTGCAGCTTAATTGTTCAGAGTATGATGATATTTTAACTGATTGGCAGTTGATTTTTTTTTTGCTTTAAATTGATGTAATAACTGACATTTACATTAGGTTCAAATTTAGAAAAATGAAGACGCACAGTGCTGGTTATATCTCTGAATTATAAACTCGTTGATCGTTCTCCCGTCAAAAACATTTTAGATATGACATTGGTGTTTGCAAATTTAGCCTCACTTGGGATTTTCTCCGGTAAAACAATACGAAAATTGGCTATCAAACATTCGCATTGAAACAGCCACCCGTGGATAATCAAGCAGCTTGAGCTATAACATGATTTTGAAAAAAGTTACATATTTCTTTGTGTATTTCGTTTTTAGCAAATATGATGGTGCACTTTAGCGTTTATAATAAGTACATTGTTTATTACGTGAGCAATAATATTTATGGATCTCTTCTTTCTGTATTTCCCTCTACACCTCCTCTTACTTCTAAATGACACAATATTCTTTTGAACTTGAATTTCAAGTCAGTGGCCCCCGTGAGCTTGTTCATATGAATAGGTTTTATCTTCTGAATAATAACAATAATAATAATAATAATAATAATAATAATAATAATAATAATAATAATGATAATAATTAAAATTCCATAACGTTGTTAAAAACGCACCAAAGTTTCGATTTCACTGATCTCGTTTTGTTTATAACACAACAAAGAGAAGAGCAGCCGGTCTGGAAATTTATGTGCTTTTAATAAATTTTCAAACGTTATGTTTTTATTTGTATGTAAAAAGCTGGATCAATTTGATGTTTCATGAAAACCACTGAAATATGAAAGTAAAATATGACAGATTCAACAAAGTCTACAGAACAGGCAAACCCTTTAGATAACCTTTTAACGCTTTCTTTATTCAGAGTAAATGAAAAACAGGTAACAATTTTCCATTCTTTTTCCATTCGTTTTATCAACATTTGGTTTATGTTTTTCAGTGATGGTTATGATTATTTTTAAAAAGAAAAACCTTATGTTTACAAAATGAAAGGAAATGTTAAACCAGTTAGAGATGATTCTCATGTTTTAACGATACATAGTTTACATATAGATAGGTGAGTTAACCCCAGAAATACAAATTATAAAGTATCCGAAGAGGTTCAAACAGTAAATACTTCCATCTAATTTCCTGTAACTAATCAGAATTTATGGAAATATATTTACAGTACTGTACTGTATATATACTCGAAAAGATTTTTGACAAATATTTAGAAAATAGACAAATCATAGATCAGATGCAATAAATTTACACGTGTTCATTATGGATTTTGATGATGAATGTTACAACAATATTCAGTACGATTATAATTATGAATGAAAGTTGCTGGATAATATCCTGGCAATCCTCAGCTGCGGAAAGGAGAGAAGTTACCATTAAATGGACTAGATTCCTCTGAGCTGAATGAAAAGCCACGGAAATCCCTGGAGTTTAAGGATTGTAGTTTGAAGATTACTTGGCGTAATATATTCAGCAAAAGAGACAAACCGTGAATAATGTAATCATTCATAAAGAAACACATTTTATTTCCTATTCTGAGAAACTGTAAAGAGAACAAAATACTTTTATATCTTTGTATGTGAAACATTTTTAATTGCTCTTATTGTCCTTTTGATGCTACACAGCAAAATTCAGGTGTTTTGTAAAAAATGCTGATATTCGGAAAGCTTTTCTATACTCTCATTATCGTCTCTGTTTAGTGGGCATTTTCGATAGGCCCATATCAGGCCTGTACGTAACAGAAAAATTCAATTGTTTGTAATATGTGCTAATATGCCGATAACTTTTCCTTACTCTCATTATCGTCTCTGTTGACTGAGCATTTTCAAAGGTCCACATCAAGCCTCTTATTCCATTCAGTACCTGGTATAAAATCTTCTTAATCTTAATTATCCAATCAACCAGCCGAAGAAAGAACACAGGTGACTAACATCAGCTACCAATTATCACTAAAGTAACTTGCATGGTCTTTGAATTTGTTTTTATCACATCCATTTCTGTTTTCAACATAGAAAAATATATCACTCTTGTTCTCCCGTAATGAGTTCATATTTTTTTTCATTCTAAAGTGTTAGTTAATGGTATTGTTTTTAAAAAATAATAATTTTTCTTCTTATATAGGTATTCGTTATAAAAATTTTACCCCATATCGTGAGTCACCTGTTTGGTCTTCAAGGTGAAAACATTTATTGCAACATTTTTTCTCAGACATCGAAACTTTTCTATCGTTATGTTTTCCCGAGCTCTTTATTTTCTTACACATTGTGTCGCTTTCTGTCTTTTATTCAGTTCAGCCTTCACCTGTTGCGAAGCTTGTAAATGGACCTCAAGACGTTGCTTTATCAGAGAATTTTACATTGTTCGGCAGCTTTGTTTTAGAGCTTTCTTTCACGTTCATTCAGCTCAGGTGTTGTCAGGAAAAAATTTCTTTTCTCCATTCAGATTTAAAATGGCTGTCATTATCCATTTGCTCCCTTAATACTGTCCCGTAGTTGGAATACATACTTATGATCATCATTTAAACAGAAAAACTTCTAGCACAGTCATGTATAATGTTGCAAAGCAATAGGAATACGATGCTGTTATGTGTAAGTCACTATAATTTCACCTTTACCGTTTCAAGTTCTCAGTTTCTTACTCCTCTTTAGTCTAGTTCGTTTTGCCAATGGCATATGTCGAGTCCACAGAACATCTAAGTCATCGCATCAGGCTTTCTTATGTTTTCTCATCCCGGTATCTCCGCAAATATTTATTTCGTCCATGCCTAGTTTTAAATTAACCGTGGTGGGAACAGTCAAGTGACACATGACAGTTAGGGCAATTCCATATCGTATTTCTCCCAACCAACACCTTTTGTCAGTCGGTTTTTAAGAGGAGAGGTTCTGGATTTCTACTGAGAAACATCCCGGCATATATTTTGCCTTCAAGAAAGCCTTTCAATGAGAAACAACCACCTCCTCAGAGGAATACAGGTATATGTCTTCGTCTAATAAAAAAAAAAAAGAAATCTTACAAACTATGTCTGACTGTATTCGTGGATCTTACAAACTATGTCTGACTGTATTCATACCTACGCCAAAAACGAGGGGCAGGATTTTAGAAGTTATCATAGGTTTTCCTTAAACAGATCTGGAGAGAAACTGTTTTGTTGGTCAAACTGTTTGCGTTGGTCCCAGATTTGTTACTCGTACACACGCACATTTAAGCCTGACAGATTCCTTTGTCGTTTTCGTCAAAAAACTAAATCTACGTAACAGAATTTTTTTTTATCGTATTTCTGTGCAGAAGATTTCTTTTATATGCTTACCATCTTTGTAAATACGGTTGTCAAAGAATGAAATTATGAGAGCATTTATACATGATGCAGTATTTTACATTTTAAAGCGTTTCCTTGCATATCACTCCTGTGTACTACCACATAGAAGATTGGTTGAGATATACACGCTTATTCATAATCTCAAGTTGTTTTTTAAGGCTGAAGACATTGAACAATGGAAACCGTTCTCTCTGCCCTCCCCGTTACACCGGTTAGGCCACCTCTCACCATGTTCACTTTGCGTCTGGCCATTTCTTCATTCATATATTCACTGAAAACTCCAGTTGTCATCTTTCATGACTTATGTACCATCAAGCAGGGAGGGGCGGGTGCATCAATGAATCAAGGCCCTTGACCTCTTTTCGTTCCCCATGTTGTTGTTTTCTTGGGCCTTGGACTGGGAAAAGCCATTGAGTTCCCGTCCCATTGGCCTTCCATGCGTATGGTGTTGTCATCTCTGCTTGTGCGGTAAATAGATCTTTGCTGCTTTCATTCACCTGTATGCTTTTTTGCACATCTGTGAGTTTCCTTGTGGCGTTTGGTTCTTTCTGATTCAGTAACTTGTCAACTTTTTCTACTATGCCTTATGGTGTTTTAATAGAATCTGAATATTTTGCAAACATTATTCTATATCGTCAGCAACCAAGTGTCATGCTTCACATTAGATTAATTTTCCCATTGCTTGCTCGCGTTCTTGTGGTCTTTCCTTCTGTTCCTGATATCCAAGAGGTCTGCGGTTGATGGCTGTTATTTGGCTTCTCATTTTCCTCTTCGTGGCAGTCTCTCTTTTATCATGTACCACATCACATTTTTCCGGAACTGTTTAACTGCTGAAGGCCAGTGCAAGTAAGATTTTTTCTTCCTTAATTTTACCAAAGTTTTTTTTTTCTTGTCTGGGAGGCGAGGGAAGGGTTGTAATTTCCTTTTCTCCAATCTCCTTACCTTTCTGTCTTTCTTTTTCATGTTTATTTAGATATATGCATACATATTGGTATGCTTACTAAGTTATTTATTTAATTATTACTTGAATAAAATGGAGATAATAAGAGGTCGAAAGTTTAGGAAGGATTTATTGCTGTTATATGAGTTATAATTTCACAGATCACTTCCAACATTTGCTGAAGAAGCTTCCGGAAGAGGAAAATTCAAAGTTCAAAATTCTTGTACCGAATAGAAGAAATTAATTTTCACCTTCTGCTGCATCAGAGTAACCATTAAGCAACAGAAATACTGGGAAAATAAATGCAGTATCTCGCGGAAATGTTAGAAACTGTCCGGAAATTATTTTGTAGCATATTTTCAAACGCTATAAAAGAATGCAGTAACCGAGGTGTTAAATACAAAAAATGTCCATCGTTTGTTTGTAATGAAGTTAGTACTGTCAATATCATTGGTGTTTTATTCTCCACCAACGCAATACGGTGTGATTATTTTGCATTTATCTGGGCGGCAACGCATAACGCATTCAAATGTCTGCTCTAATTTTCCCTTGGAAAGGGCGCTGTAAAGTGTGGACACTTTTGTGGAATTAAACTTGAATACGTTATACGAACTTAAACACCTCACTTTGTCTTTCCTCCACCCACTCCCCTCTCTCTGTGCATATGTCTGTGTATATATATTTATGTATATATATATATATATATATATATATATATATATATATATATATATATATATATTTATATTACATATATATTTATATCTATCTATCTATCTATTTTTATATATATATATATATATATATATATATATATATATATATATATATATATATATATATATATATATATATATATATATATATTTTTTACAAATATTACTGCTGTTTCGCCCTCCCGTAACTTTTGATTGTAAAATATCAGCCTGACTGAGACCGGGAAAAGACACTGTCTATATAGGTGCGTCTTCAGTTCAAAATCTTAACGTCCGTTGGAGAAGGATAGGTAGCATTTAGCCATTTTTCCCCATAGGAAAATTCCCATATCAGCCTTAAAAAATAGGTGGTCCTAAGGCCCTTTTTCCTTTCTACCTGTCTCATGGCTAATGTTTTGAAAACAAGAACGTGGACACCTGGTGGGACTGTTCTGACCTAGGCTCGGTCAGGGAACGACAGAGAGAGAACCAAGCTGAGAGATAACGTCCAGTTGGACCTCTTCCCCCTTTCTTTGTCTATTATTCTATTAGTGAAGTGAAGAAACAATTGCAAGAACTCCACGTCGGTCGTTGACGCACAACGTTATTCCTAAGGTAAAGTCGCTTTTTGTTCAAAACTTCGCCCATTCTTTTTTATCCTTTGTTTTCTGTATTTCAAATTTTCTTTGTTCCCCCTTCAGCCACCACCCGGTATATGTGTTCACAAAGTCTAGATTAAGTCAAATTATTTTATTGTTAGCTTCAACCCCATTATTCCAGTAAAATACCTAGGATTTAGGTAAGCAAAATCAGGTTAAATCTCGATGCTTTTGTATGCCTCACGTCCGAATGTTTGGAAGAACCGTTGCGTTTAAAATCAAATTCATCTCAAATATTCTTTTGTTAAGGTTAATAACCCTTAACTGGCGACCTTTGGCTAATTAACGTCTGTCTTTGAGGTTAACTTTTGGCTTCAAGTGACAGGTTACGTGTAATCTTGGTTTGCAGGGCCGTAAAATTTACGTAAATTGAATAATACATGATCAACCAAGACTCCTCACACGTAACATTGGCGACCTTGCGTAGAATCTAAAAGTAAATTTTAGAAAAGAATCTGGAGAAAAGGAAATTAAAATTACATTAATTCCAAAAAAAAAAAAAAAAAAAAAAAAAAAAAAAAAAAAAAAAGTCAGATATCGAACTCCATTTCATTCTTCCAAACAAGGAACGAGGCATAATAATAAGCAGTAAAGAGAATAGTTATAATAACAAGTGTAGCGAGAATTAGCATAGGTAGGAAGGGTGCGTCGAGAGCAGAGCGTCATAATTTATAACGTCTAAGACAAGGACATTACCGTGTTCGGACCGTGAGTCAAGTCGTTCAAGTAACGAATTCAAAGGCCGAATCGCGGAGCCCAGTTCATATACACAAAGTAATTTAGTAATCGCGTCGGCAATTCCGATCGTTATTGTTTGCATATAGCGGAATCATAAAAACCGTGTCAGTGAAGTGGCGAACGAACGGAAGTAGTAATTGTATCATAAAATAAATTTTCAGTAAAGTAAATTTGGTCCGTTCCAAATCACGCAAATCTATTCCATTGTTTGCGAGGATGTTTCACCGCGAGAGAACGATAACAAAAGACACAAAGTTGTTTGGTAATTTAGTTTTCCATCCGTAACGTAAAAACGCTATGCATGATTGGTATATTTAAAGTAAAATCTGGATACCTGCATTTGTTTCGTTGTTTGAATTTGTGCTAAAAGAAAAATACCCGCCGCGGTTGTTTTGAAATTGTTCAAACTGTTTGTGAGAGAACGCCATTTTAGGGTTTCCTTCGCAGGCCGAGGTTGTTTTGAAATTTAGGCCTAACGGGACCTTGGCCGCCATCTCAAAGACCTTGTTATTGTGACCTCTGCCCGAGCCACTCTGGGGGGGCATTCTTTTTTCCCTTCGTAGCGAACCCACCTCGCAATATCTTAGCTAGGAAAAACCCAAAGATAATTTAGACAGGGAAAGTTAGGCCTTAGTTAGGAGTAATAACAAGTTCTATACGAATACCTACTATAAAATCATATAAAGAAAATTTAAAATTTTACGATAAACTTTTGTGACGTCGGCTCCGGGAAAATTGAGATAATAAAGTAATCCCTAAGGAAGCCAAGACGACGCATCTATATCATTTTATTAAGATCCATGCCATTGTGCATGTATAAAATCTTTGTTTACATGTTCTCAAGCAGCAAGAAATTCGCTGATTGAAAATCTCTCTCTCTCTCTCTCTCTCTCTCTCTCTCTCTCTCTCTCTCTCTCTCTCTCTCTCTCGTCATTCAAGTAAGCATTCCTAACCTAAGTGTACGTGACCCTCTTCAAAGAAAGAACGGCCGACACTAGGCTAATTAATTCGAATACAATAAACCAATTAAAAGAAAACACCTCTGTCCCACAATAGATGAGGACAAGTTAAGAGTAATTACAATACAGTGATAAACTGTCGGTCACGAAAGTGAGGCCTGCTATCCAGACCAAGCAAACAGTAGTTTTCACCCTCTGAAAAAAGAAGGGGCCAGCACTGGGGCCGGTACTGGGACCAGCCACTCACGAGGATCTTTAAGGAAAAAAAAAAAAAAAAAAAAAACCCAAATTCACTTTATTCCACAGTGCCAATAATTTGCAGCACTCATCACTGGAATAGCTTACTTCTCTATCTCTCTCTCTCTCTCTCTTTACCTTCCCTTTCTCTCTCATTCGATTGTTGCACTCTGCAGGGGTGTAGAGTGCCTTTCCTCCCATATAGCCTAGTTGGACTCCAGTAGAGGGTCCCTAGGAACACATTGGCACCATAAGTGCCACCAAGCAAGAATCCAGAAAAATAAATAAAACAAAACCAAAAGGGAACACAGAAGAGAAAGTTCTTCTGAACCTAACCTGCACCAGTGCCTAGGGGATACTGAGTGCCACCAGTGTGACCTGTACACGGCACACCCAAACTACAGTGCCACCTTTTGAAAGGGTGCCACGTCATTGAAGAGACACTTCCTCGCTGCCCAAGTACGCCCAGTCGACCCAGTTAGACGCCCTTCCCACCAGAACCATGGCAGCAGAGCATTATAAAACTTTCCTGGGGCTGGGGACGGCGGCAGGTCTCACGACTCGGAACTTACTACCTGGGTTAAGGAGCAAGTGGACGACTTGGCCAAGCGGGAGAAGGAAGAAAGACTCGAGCAGAGGAAGTATGAAGCCGAGCAAAGGGTGTATGACGCCGAGCAAAGGCAATATGAAGAGGAAAGAGAAGAAAGAAGGAGACAGCATGAGTTAGCCTGCAAGGAAACTGAGTTAGCCCTAAAGGAGAAGGAGCTCGAGCTGGAGAGAGCGAAAATGGAGAATGCCGAAGCTATGGCTAGCCATCAAGCCTCCAGTCCTACACCTGCTGCATCAAACGCTCCAATTTCGAGCATCAATTCCCTAGTCCCCAAGTGGACTGAGGACGAGCCAGAAGCATGGCTGGAGGAGATCGAGGCTCTTTCGATAACTACAGCACCACGGAGACGGAGAGAGCCTTAATACTAGCCAAGCATATGGAGGGGAAAAGCCAAGGCAGCGCTTCGCTCACTGGAGAAGAGCCAGAGAGGCAACATGGAGGAAGTTCGTAGAGTCATTACAAAGGCCTACGAGATAACCCCAGAAAAATGGAGACAACGGTTCCGAGGTTGCCAAGGAAGTCGGCTGGTCTTGGACGGAATGGGCATGTCACAAACCCAGTCCGGGACGCCATCTGGTTCGACTCCTTGGCCTGCACGACGTTTGAGGATCTCTTCAATCGGACCATGCTAGAAGACCTTTTCCAATGTGTGCCAGGGCCTTGCGGTATATCTTAACGATAAACAGCCCTCCACACTTATGGAAGCTTGTCGCATGGCTGATTCGTGGGAAACTTTCAATCAGTCGCATAGCACCTCTCAGAAGCGAATCATCCCTCCGCCTACCTCTCGAACTCCACTCGCCCGAAGAATGGACTGCCTAGCAAGACCCTGTGCAACTATTGCAAGAAGGGGGCCACGCTGAAGCTGAGTGCCGATACAAACTCGGCACTAATAAGCAGCCTAACCCTACCAGCCAGGACTCGCTCCCGATTCATCCGCTCAGCCCTCTCCCCAGCAGTTACTGCAGGCCACCGAGCCCATCCAAAAGGCCCGTGCAAATCCTGTGGGGCTGCTAGCCACTACAATGCTGGATCTCGGCCTGTCCACATCATGTACCCACCACCAAATTTGTCAACCTAATCAGCACTTCATTCTCTGCGCTGGTCCGCACTGGATCCTTACCCCGAGAGACTGGAAACCCAGTACATCTCGGTGGCCCCTCTTCAGAGCACTAGCCTGCCCATGACCCTTCCGGTCACAGTAGACACTGCGGCAGATATTAGCCTGATCGCCAGGGCCCAAGTGCCAGCCGGTGCCATGGTTGACCTAAGAAACGCGGTGGGAAATGAAGTGGATAGAGGGCCACACCATCACCGTTCCTACTGTCCAACTCCAGGTTATGACACCTTGGGGCACGATACCCCACCGCCTCGGCGTGGTAGGTGGAATTCGCCCGGAGTGGCCTTCTTGTTGGGTCGGGATCTTCTCTGCGGAAGCCCGTCACCAACGCCACTCCACAGCCACGTTACCTCCTCCACGGAGGCCCCATCTAAAACTCTCAACCATGACAAACCTCCACCTTCCGCCCACCAAAGTGGTCCGCGGAAGGGCACCACCCAACCTATTTCAGGCCTAGCCCTCTCAATCGCGAAGGGCTGGCCCACCAAGAGGTCCTCCTCCGCGAAGAGAGATTCAGGAGGAGCAGTACCGCTGCAGGACGTGCAAGCAGGCAGACCACTCCACAAATTGGGAGGGCTGCCCAAGCAAGCAACGCCCAGCGGACGCCCCTGAACAAAACTCTAGGAGAGGCTAACGATCTCCTGCTGGGGCAGGAATCTCTGCCGCAGCCAACCCAAGTCGTCCGAGAGGTATTGCACCTCCGGACCCCTTGTCAGGCATGCTGACCTTCAACTGCTGCCAGTGCCACTTGCGAGCACTGAGCAGTGCCAGACTCCGTCCGCCACGGACGTTGAGCTACCAATGGAAAAGGCCCTATGCCGGGTCTAAATCATGAGGCGAATCCTCCTCCGGAGATTTAGGATTCCCATGCAGTTGATCATCGCGACTGGAGAGCCTCTAGCACCTGAAACTTCTTCTTTGCAAGAGTCTTCTTTGCAAAAATTTGACTCCAGGGATGAACCCTGGAGGATCGAAAATGGTACCCCTTCCTTGAAAACCAGGAACTGGCATCCTCGGACGCAGAAATCGAGATCGCTCTCGCCTCCGGTTGTCGCAGCAGCCGAGTAGGGAGTCCTCCCGCAGCTTTTGCAGTTGCCTGACTTCGCCCCAGCACAGCCCTGGCCTGTCCCCGGGTCGGTGCTCATCACCTGCTAGGCCAGCTACTGATAGGCCTTGGAGGAAACCGAAGAAGAAGAAGAAGGGGCGGAAGAGGCCCAGTAGTTGCCGAGCTATACGCTCATCCTGGCACTAGTGCCCTCTCGGCACAGTGCCCTAACATCTAAGAGTGATCCTGGCCCCTTGCCCAGAGAAGGTAGCCAGTGTGATCTCTTCCTTTTATTTGTACCTAGCCTAGGCCACCTTGAAGTACAGTACATCAATTTAGTAACCTTGTTCTTTCCACTTACCACCGAGCACGCAGTAATCATGTAAGTAGCCTAACTAATTTCAGTAATCTTAACTATTGTGAAACGAGCCCACGATGCTCGTGACACGCATGGCCTAAGACCTCAGTGAGGCACCCCATTTTATCATATGAGGCAACCCTCATGAATTAACTAGTAAATTTTAATTGTATTAAACATAAACCATGTTGTTATTTAGTTAGAATGTTAACTCTTATGTTGGTGCTACGGTCGGGTTAGGATAGGTTAGGCTAGGGAATATCATAGAATGTACCACTAGGCTAGGTCTAAAACACATCATGATTGTAGGAGGTAGCCTATAAAAACCGTGAGCACCTTCTAGTACTATTAGAATTAGGTTAAGTAGTGATTATAGCTCATATCCTATCTAGGGTTAGGGTAGTTCTGTAGCTAGGTAGGCTAACCAGGACTAATCTGCTCAGGGGAAGGAGAGTAACCTACTGAGAGGCGAACAGCTTGCTTAGTATAGACCTTCACGCCCGAAAAGGAGTGAAGGCCCTCTTAGAGGGGGGGAGCTTTTACAAATATTACTGCTGTTCGCCCTCGTAACTTTTGATTGTAAAAATATCAGCCTGACTGAGACCGGAAAAGACACTGTCTATATAGGTGCGTCTTCAGTTCAAAATCTTAACGTCCGTTGGAGAAGGATAGGTAGCATTTAGCCATTTTTCCCTATAGGAAAATTCCCATATCAGCCTTAAAAATAGGTGGTCCCTAAGGCCCTTTTTCCTTTCTACCTGTCTCATGGCGAATGTTTTGAAAACAAGAACGTGGACACCTGGTGGGACTGTTCTGACCTAGGCTCGGTCAGGGAACGACAGAGAGAGAGACCAAGCTTCGAGAGATAACCGTCCAGTTGGACCTCTTCCCCTTTCTTTGTCTATTATTCTATTAGTGAAGTGAAGAAACAATTGCAAGAACTCCACGTCGGTCGTTGATGCGCTGCGTTAAGTCCTAAGGTAAAGTCGCTTTTTCAAAAAACTTCGCCCATTCTTTTATCCTTTGTTTTCTGTATTTCAAATTTCCTTTGTTCCCCCTTCAGCCACCACTTACGGTATATGTGTTCACGAAGTCTAGATTAAGTCAAATTATTTTATTGTTAGCTTCAACCCCATTATTCCAGTAAAATACCTAGGATTTAGGGTAAGCAAAATCAGGTTAAATCTCGATGCTTTTGTATGCCTCGCGTCGAATGTTTGGAAGAACCGTTGCGTTTAAAATCAAATTCATCTCAAATATTCTTTGTTAAGGTTAATAACCCTTAACTGGCGACCTTTGGCTAATTAACGTCTGTCTTTGAGGTTAACTTTTGGCTTCAAGTGACAGGTTACGTGTAATCTTGGTTTGCAGGGCCGTAAAATTTACGTAAATTGAATAATACATGATCAACCAAGACTCCTCACACGTAACAATATATATATACAGGGTTTGTAACTTCAGTAAGAATATTGCTGTTTGAATTAGATGCTTTAGTGAAGTATCAGTTGAAAACCCCAGTTCATGAAGTTTACAAAATTTTTACTGAATAAGTACTATGCAATGTTATGCCGATTATATGTAAACAAATAATGTCACCATCACATTTGTCATAATATTTTATAGGATTTGGAGCTTCAAGAAAAAAATCCAGGGTATCATTTCAGTGCTGTTTTAATCTTACTGTGAGGATTTGCATAATATTAGGTCAAGGTAAAGCTGGGCCTTGGATTAATGGATAGTTGAAGAGGATTATGTATTTTCATCATAAATTATGCATTGCAAGTTTGGGAATAGTCTTATTTTCCCCGCCGAGTCCTTCACTCCTTGTTATGAGTTTATAATAGAGAATATTCGGGTTTGTATCTGAAGCGTGTTGAATTGGAAATGTAGAAATTTAGCACAAAATGACATACCGTTTATTATTATATTATTATTATTATTATTATTATTATTATTATTATTATTATTGAGAATGACTTTATCAAATATTTCAGCAAGATCTCTCGAACCAAATTTCTAGAGTAGCAAAGATTGTTTTTTTATTCAGGTAAGAAATCTAAGGGTTACGCAAAAGACGTTGGTCAACTAAATTGAAAGAGACCGTGTTGTATCGATTATTATCTACTTTCTGTTGAACAGCTGCTCTTTTCCGTTTGGGAAATTTTTATGTTGTTTCATTAGTTGAACATAATTATTTCGCAATATTGACACTGCCAGGTGGGACTCTTTATTCATATCTTTGAAACATTTTTGGGGAGTTAATTACTTTAAATAATTAGTTGTGGGCATGCAATATAACTTGTTATAGGGACTAAGCTGAATTGATTTCTGAGGTAGTATGCAGAACGACGTATAGCAGCTATATTTGGTGGTGCCAACCTCCAGTCGACAAACGGCATAGAAAAAAAGTTGTTCAGCGTGTATTAACCTTCATAAGTAATATTACCCGGTTATTAATTATTAAAAGTGGACCATCGCTTTTTTTTTTTTTTTTTTTGCGGCACCCACTTCACGTTGGGGAAGGGGGAAGGGGTTCCGATGCCAGGTCAGAGCACGGTGCCCGAAGTCAAGGGAAGGTAAGGTTATTCTGTACCCCTGTTGGAATATGTTTTAAGGATAATTTCGTGTTGACTAAGATGGAAATAATTGAGAGATGATTACTATGAAATTACAGTGGTTCCGTACGTTTCAGATTTGTGGAGGGCTTCTGATGTACCTGTAGAAATTTTTTATTTTTCAGTTAGTGATGTAACAGTGATTATCACAAGATCAGCTACCTCCCTGAAACGAAAGTAATTAGTATTCACATAAAAACTTTGGTGTCAATAAACTAAAGTGTCAGTAACCTGAATTTGTGATATAAAATTGTGTCGAAATAGGAAGCGAATTTGGCTATTTTATAAGAATTAAAATTATGAAGTCCAGTAGCTCTACCAGCTATTATGTCCAAAGGTATTATTGTTATTTTTATTATTGTTGTAATTTTTTTTTTTTTTTTTTTGGTCTATCACAGTCATCCTATTCGACTGGGTGGTTTTTATACTCTAGGGTTCCGGGTTGCATCCTGCCTCCTTAGGAGTCGATCACTTTTCTCATTATGTGCGTTGTTTCTAGTGGCACACTCTTCTGCATGAGTCCTGGAGCTACTTTGGCATCTAGTTTTTCCAGATTCCTTTTCAGGGATCTTGGGATCGTGCCTAGTGTTCCTATGATTATGGGTATAATTTCCACTGGCATATCCCATATCCTTATTTAGATTTTCAGGTCTTGATACTTATCAATTTTTTCTCTTTTCTTTCTCATCTACTCTGGCGTCCCTTGGTATTGCGACATCAATGAGTGATACTTTCTTCTTGATTTTGTGAATCAGCGTGACGTCTGGTTTATTGGCACGTATCACCCTATCTGTTCTGATACCATAGTCCCAGAGGATCTTTGCCTGATCGTTTTCTATCACTCCCTCTGGTTGGTGTTCGTACCACTTATTATTGTAAGCTCTGTGGCATTTCTTGCACAGGCTGCAGTGGACGGCTTTTGCTACTGAATCATGCCTCGTTTTGTACTGTTTCTGTGCAAGTGCCGGACATTCACTTGCTATGTGGTTTATGATCTTGTTTTTCATATTGCACTTCCTGCATATGGGTAAGATGTTATTTCCATCTATTGCCATTGCCATGTTTCAATGTTGGCCTGTTCTTTAGTCTGTCTCATGTACTTTCCGTGCATTGGTTTGTTGTGCCATTCCTCTGTTCTGTTTTTCACTCTTCTGTCTCTGTATATTTCTGGGTCTTCATCTATTTTTATCAGTCCTTCTTCCCACGCACTCCTCAACCACTCGACTTCACTGGTTTTCAGATATCGCCCCAGTGATCTTCTCTCGATGTTGATGCAGTCCTCTGTGCTTACTGCTTAGTAGCCCTCTCCCCCCTTCCTTTCGTGTTATGTATAGTCTGTCTGTATTTGCTCTTGGGTGTAGTGCTTTGTGTATTGTCATGTGTTTCCAAGTTTTCGTCCACTCCACTACTCCTGCACTGTATCTGATACTGGCACTTGCCCATGTGTTTATGGCTTTCGTCATGTTTGCGGCGTGAGTTTTGACTTGAGTATCGCCTTAAGTCTTTCCATATATTCTTTCCTGATCGTGCCCTTCATCTCTTGGTGTTTTATATCCTCTCCTATTATTCCCAGATATTTATATCCTGTCTCATCTGTGTGTTTGATGCTATTCCCGTCTGGTAGCTGTAGCCCTTCAGTCGTGGTTACTTTGCCTTTTTGTATGTTGACCAAGGCGCATTTTTCTATTCCAAACTCCATCTTGATGTTCCCAGATACAATCCTTACAGTCTGGATGAGGGTATCTATTCCACTGATGCTCTTACCATACAGCGTGGTGTCGTCCATGAACATCGGATGGTTAATTCTGTTGCCTCCTTGCTTGATGGATGCTGGGTACCAACTCCTTTCTTGAGTTGGTACCCAGCATCCATCTTCTGCAGTACTTTTGTCATGGGAATCATGGCTACTAAGAAGAGTAGTGGGGACAGTGAGTCGCCTTGAAACATCCCTCTCCTGATAGTCTGTATTCCAGTTGTGCATTGTATTTTTTTAGGAAGTTGAAGGTGTTATCCTGTGCCTCATATATTCTCAGACATTCTATTAGCCACGTGTGTTGTATCATGTGGAAGGCTTTCTTTTAGTCAATCCATGTCATGCTTAGGTTGGTTCTTCTCTTACTATTCTTCATTACCATTTTGTCTATCAAGAGCTGGTCTTTTGTGCCCCTACACTTCCTTCTGCAGCCTTTCTGTTGGTGGGGAATGGTGTTTGTATCCTCTGGGTAGTTGTATAGCCTTTCACTGATGACACCTGTTCGTAACTTCCACATTATTGGTAGGCAGGTTATAGGCCTGTAGTTACTTGCTATATTTCCCTTGTTCTTGTCTTTCTGTACTAAGGATGTTCTCCCTGTGGTCATCCATTTGGGCGCATGGTGGTTTGTGATACGATGCTGGAGTTGTTCTGTTATCCGTGGGTGTAGGGCCTTGAAGTTTTTGAGCCAGTATCCATGGACTTCGTCCTTCTATTGTGTGGTTTAGTTCCTTCTCCTATTCTTTGTGTTTTTCATTCAGTTCCTCTCTTGTTTTCTTGCTTCTTAGCCTCTTTTCTGCCATCTCTTTCAGTTTACTCAAGTCAGAACTCATCGCCATGATTTGTTTTTCCAGGTGCCTTTCCCAAGGTGGTTGCTGTTTTGGTTCCTGCTGGGTTGGTTGTGATGGTGGTGTTGGTGTTTGTATCCCCATGAGTTCTACTACTAGTCTTGCTCCTGCATATGCCAGGTTATTTGTTTTTGTGATACTGGTGGTGTGTATTAGTCTCATTATTTCATTAATTTCACTTGTTTTCTCCCTTAGTTTCTTTGTGTTGTAGGCTTTCATGGAGGGGATCATTGTTTTTGCTGTATTTGGCTTCATCCATTGTCTGATCTTTTCTACTTATTCCGACCTCTCTGTTACATCTTCAGCGTTTCCTCGTGTCTCGTTGTTTAGTGGCTCATCATTCTTGTCGTATTCTGTGTTATTATTATTATTATTATTATTATTATTATTATTATTATTATTATTATTTCCCTGCCTTCCTTATAATATGGGGTAGCTACTTCGAGGGTTGGAGATACTTTTTAAATTAGATTTTTTTACCCTTCTCTATTTTGTAAGATCGACAGTCCCTTCGAAAACCATAATGTGAAGCTACAATCAAATCTCTAATTTCATTAAAATTTGATAGCTTAGTTATGTCAGTTACTCTTTCCCAGTATTTTTTACATGAAACCAATTTTCGAGGCCTTAGGCGGAATCATTCCGCAAATAATGTAGCATTTTTGCATCTCAGAATTTGTGACACTTAGTCTTAGGTCTTCAGAATCTTTGTCGAGCTTTTAATGAGTAATTTCTGAGGGTGGCACTAGATTATTTCAATCCCAACAATGTGTCGTTGAAAAAAAACTTATATCCGTTGTCTCCTGAATTCTGCTCTTCGTAAAATCGTCTGCATTGCATTTTATAATTATTTGGGCAAACATGCTGAAATGATTACGTTCAATCACATTTACTTTCATGTAATTTCAATGTCAACTGGTAGCATTTATTTTTCAGCACAGTTTCATTTGAAATCCAACAGTTGTATTGATTTTGTACTAAAAATATGAACTAAATGGTTTACCTATTGAAAGTTACGTAGTCATTCAACATAAACGAAACATATTTTAATGGCCATTAAAAGTTCATTTATACTTCTATTAAACTGTAAAAGTGTGCCTATTAAATTATGTTTTTAATTCCATCTTTTTAATGTATGATTATACTAATAATATTAAATACATCCGACAACAGGAAATATTTGTGAAATGTAAAAGGCTACCTAAAAGGTCAACTTGGCTTACATAGTATTAGAGAGAGCATCTCGTAATCGACTGGCTTAACGATTAATTCCTTTGACCCAACCTTTGACCTGGCTGAGAAGCGGAAAAAAGCTTCGAGTTAAAAGCGATTATTATAAAAAAGATGATTACCAGTGTACGTAGAGTGACTGATATGATTAAAATGGTGATTATAAACTTTATTTTTTGTGCACTTCTAAAATAGTGAATATAAACTTTATTCTTTGTGCCTTTGAAGTGCTGTATTTTTTTTCCATCATTTCTCTGACAAGATTTAGAATAGTTTTACCTATTTGAATTGGGTCTAAATACAATCACAACATCATAACTGGGGAAATGAGATGCTTAGCATCAACATCTTCAGTATCTTTTGCTATTAATTGAAGTCTCCGACAAGATCATTTTCCGTTCATCTAGGAAGTCATTATGAAATATCTTGGTTCTGTAATGTGTTGAGAAATTTTCACACACAGTGTGTGTGTGAAACGCTATCGTCATTAGTCAAAGTCCAGGGTTTGATTTTTTGCAGGGGGAATGCTTGAATGGCGTTCCGTTAAATTCCATTCTTGCTGTGTTGGCCTAAGCAGGGAAATAAACGCTAGGCAGTTAGTCGAGTGTGGTAGACCTTAACTAAGGGAATGGGGGCTAACAGGCTCATCACGAAAGACTTGCTGTAAGTGAGAGGGTAAAACCATCAGCGCCAACCATTCTAAATGGAAAAGGTAAATTACAAAACTTACATACATTGGCGTTTTTTAAAATCGCGAAAACCATCGCAGTCACAGTTGCGGTCAAGAATGACTGTAACAGCGACCGTTGTGTTGATTTTGCTGGGCCACCCACAGACGGGAGGCACTGCCTAATGGTGGAAAAACATATGTGTATGGCCTCTGTATAAGAAGGGCATTTGTCAGTGTCATAATGAAGCTCTCACAGTTTTTGTCAGTTACCCGCACATAAACAGAACTACTGTAGTTGGAAGTGTTGTGGTGCATACAGCTATAAAGGTTTCAGAGCAATCGAGCTGACGAAGATAGTAATGGTCATTCATATTTCGTACTTTGTAGAAGTACCTTCCATACCTAGTCTTCTATTTGACTGAACGTTTTACATCATAATGTTTTTATTTCTTTTGTCATATGTTCCTGTTTTCTCACAAAAAGAAAATTGCAACGTATACATTAGTTGTAAAATACAGACATTAGTTTGCATCATTTTCTAGTTTAATGTAGAAAGTTCGTGAAATACCAAGGCAATTGTATCAACTTCAGCTTTTTATGATGAAGGGTTGTAGTAGTTTTAGAGTGTAATATATGCAGTTTTCCGCTGCACAGAGCGCTCCCATTCGTCATTCCCAACGTTTTAAGCGCCAGTTAAAAATAGTTCTTTTTACTTTTATATCTTACAGCGTTACATTTATTAAGTTATAAACCCACACACACACACACACACACACACATATGTGTGGGTGTGTGTGTGTATGGGTGTATGTTTGTGTGTATATATATATGTATATATTATTATAAATATTCACTGTTCAACTTCTCTTCCTTGCTTCTTAATGAAATAATAAAAATTTATCTTTTGTTAAAGTAAGAGGCCAGACAATATAGGCTGTTAGCATGCAAAGAAGTAAGCAGGAAGCAATGTTTTTAAATTAAATTAGCCAACAGGCAAGACTTTTAGCTTAGAGGATCATAGGGTGATACAGTTTTGCTAAGCCAGACCTTAGTTATACTGTTCTTAAAACCCACTTTTCTCTACAATGGAGACATCGACTGTAGGATCACCAAACCCGAGCACAGCTACTTTGACTGGCGTGGCACCAGAAGGAGAATTACCCTCTGCCCCTCTGAAGTGGTCAGTGGAAGGGGCACGCGCAGTGCAACTCCAAGCGAAGTCCTCCCTCTGCATGAAAGGACACTAAAGGGAAGCAGCACCGGTGTTGAGTTTGCAAGGTGACAGGCCACTCCACTAATTGAGATGGCAGCCCAATTAAGCAACACCCAGCAGATGCCCAAAATCAAGCATCTCAGAGAGGCTCTGACCTCCAGTTGGGACAGGATTCTCTGTCTCAGCCCAAGTTAAGCATCCTCAATACCAAGAAGCCGCAATTCGACCTTGCAGTAAATGCCTGCTAAAACGTCTGAGAGGCACATAAATCTGTTGCATTCATTCTATGTAGCATTGAGGTTTGTCCTAAGTAGGACTAATATGCTGAGCTGCTGATAGCTCCTGTAAATAATCCATTCAATTTTATTTTACTTTTTTTTATTGAAAATAGTGTTCCAGTAAGTTTGCTTTGTTAACCAGTCTTAACTGGCGACCTGATCTATTCAATATCTGTCCTTTAGAGTTAATTTTAGCCTTAATTGACAGAATTACGTGGGTCTTAGGTAAAGCAAGTCAATATAAATCCATTTAACGATTTATTAAGCTCATTAGCCGAATGACCCACATAACAATATTATATATATATATATATATATATATATATATATATATATATATATATATATATATATATATGTATATATATATCTCCAAGTAGGGTGAGTCTCGACTCAGGATACAGTCTCGAAGGCGAAGGGAAAGGGCACCATTATTACAATACGTTTATTATGCCGACGTTTCACGAACAATTGCTATAGTCGCATTTTCAAAAATCACATTAAAACATCGATATATAAATTATAAAACAAAGTAAAAACGGGGGAAATAGGCACAGGACATACCTAAACCGTAGCAGTAACAAGACTAAAACAAAAGAACACAGGAAGAGCAAGAAAGGACGAGAGAAGAAAAACATAAAATGTAAAAATGTGCAAAACTGATATTAATTATAAAGATTTTTCTATAATAGGACAAGCCCAAAATGAAAATGACCTCAATTTATTATTAGAATCAATTATTATAAAGAAGACGGCCCCAACACTAAATACTCAAACCACCTCTGTTCAATTGTTCATTGCTTAACCTTTTGTTTATGTTTTTCTTCTCTCGTCCTTTCTTGCTCTTCCTGTGTTCTTTGTTTTAGTCTTGTTACTGCTACAATTTAGGTATGTCCCAGCCTATTCCCCTCTGTTTTTACTTTTGTTTTATAATTTATATATCGATGTTTTAATGTGATTTTTGTAAGAAGTTTTTTTAATCATTGCAGCCTTGAAAATGCGACTATAGCAATTGTCGTGAAACGTCGGCATAATAAACGTATTGTAATAATGGTGCCCTTTCCTTCGCCTTCGAGACTATATATATATATATATATATATATATATATATATATATATATATATATATATATATATATATATATATATATACACACACACACACACACACACAATGTGTGTTTGTCTGTACATACAAGTGTGTGTAACGCACATAGTAGTTTAACCTAAAGCATTTATAGCACTTCACAAATGCCACTGGTGACCATTATGTATATGGGTATAAAAAGCTATTTTGTGGAAGTTTTCTTGCATTCGATTTCATCCAAGATTCAACTGTTTGAGTGCAATTGGGGGAAGACCATTTTGATATCTTTTCTCAGGATTAATTCAGTCTAAAGAAAAATGGCTTAATGGTACTATATATGTGTGTATATCTGTCCATCTATATTATATATATATATATATATATATATTATATATATATATGTAATACACACACACCTATATATATATAATCTTTTTTATTCCACTTAGAACAAGGTGAAACAATGTATCATCTTCAATTGCTCCACTTTTTAAAATGATAAATTTGCACAAAAGGAAGAGAGAAGAACATAATAATGGAATAATCACGAATAAGTAGCTTAACAGCTGACTTTTATACAAATAAATAACCTACTTAAGAGCTTATTCTAACATACACGGAAGGTTCAGAATAATTATTAAATGTCATTTGTATCGACATCTTTTACAAATATTTGAATTAATGTTTTATCTTCTAAAATCAAGAAAAGATGCAATTTAATATTTATTTAATATATAAAGAAATATTACATTGTTTATTCACAAAATCTGTTGAATTACTGTACAATAGTTTTATCCGTTGATTGCCTAATGGATAATCCACCCTTTTAAGTTTTATATTTCAGAATATTGATAAAGAATTCAAGGGCAAAAATAAATACGGGGCATAGTTATGGTTATATGAGTGTTCCTTGTAATTAAGTTGCTCCGTCATCTCAATGGACAAAGGAGCAAGAAAAGAATCTGAAATGTTTTTCTCCTCTTGTTTCAGCCAGTAATAGTCAAGTTTTATGTTTGTATATTATATTGCCTCGTTAACCAATATACTTTCTGAAAATTAATACTCTTAATATGTAATTAAGTACAAAATTAAGATGGTGAACATCGTTTTGTTTCTCAACTTCCGATTTCAAATATTTCTCTTGATTTTGTGTTGTGTTCTTTATGTAAGACATGTTGCTTTATTTTGATTATGGGAAATATGCTGTAAATGTTATATAATTTTTGACGTTTATGCTTTATTTGTATCGTTTAATATACCTGAAATTCGAGTGTTTGATGGTTAGCACTAAAATCAAAACATTTTAGATAAATGAAAATCACTGCATCATGTTGATTGTGATTGCACACACGCTTCGTGAACATTACTGGAAAATCATTGAACGAAATTATGGACATATTCTTACACGTCAGGCTGCGAGTGTCATTAGTCATATTTGTCTGATGGTTTTTATAAAGTATATTATTCACATTCAAATAGAGTTTAAAGTTCATTTTGCCATTTGGTTAATGACCATGTAGCTTTGTTCTTACAATAGCAATATTCTAGGCGGGTATTGGTAAGAACGTAAGGTTGTTGATCAAATTGGAAAACTTTTTATTCTTTGCTATAATTTTTGGTCTTACTGGAAACTTTGATGCTTTAGTATGGTCATTACTCATTTTGGAGAGCTTTTATTCTTTGCTGTGATCTTTGGATACATATGAAAGCTTTTATTCTTTGTTACTTTCTTTAGTCATATTGAAAACTTTGATTCTTTCCTATTGGCTTTACTGATCTTGGAAAAGCCTTTATCTGTGCAATGTTTTTTTTTTTGTGGTATTGGAAAGCTCTTATTCTTTGGTGATGTCTGAGGTCGTATTGGAAACTAAGAAACATTGATTCGTTGTTATGGTCTTCTCTGATATGGGAAAGCTTTTTATCCTCGACTGTGGGCTTTGGTAATATTGGAAACTTTTTTTTTCTTTCCATGGCAGCAAATATCTTCAAAAGCACGTTGCTTGTTTTTTCTCTTAAATAATAGTCGTATTAATTGGACTGCTGACATTTCTTACTTTTGATGAACTTATTTAACTATTAATTAAAAGTTTTTTTTTTAATGAGGTATACAACCATCTCGTTATGGTTGCTTCAGGACGCTATAACTTTCTTACCTGCGAATTGAAACTGTGTATTCATCCAACAGTGTAAAGGCACAGTCAAACCAGTTGCAGGCTGAAGTTGTATTTCTTTGTTAGCAACAAATACAAAGTTGTATCTGCAATTCAACCGCTGGTTCAAAGTATAGAATAATACCATTCCATCACAGACTAAGAAAAATTTATATATATATATATATATATATATATATATATATATATATATATATATATATATATATATATGTGCGTGTGTGCATCTATATATATATACTATATATAATATACATACATATATACATACATACATATATATATACTCACACAGTTGTACATGCCAATTCGTGCTTAGGTTCACACGTCCATCTGTGAGTTTACGTGTGAGCGTATTTATATTTTTCCTCACAATGCTTCTTCTCAACCTTTCGTGGGATGTCAGCTTATAACTCTCCTATCCCCCTTTTGATATTTGAAAGGCTCAGTATTTTTGTCCTTATTTTTGGGAGTGTATATATATATATATATATATATATATATATATGTATGTATATATATATATATATATATATATATATATATATATATATATATATATATATATATATATATATATATATATATATATATATATATATATATATACTTGAATTGCTACAAAAATTTTACAGAAAGATGGTCGTTAGGACTGGTAACAAGTTATTAGGGTTTGGGAGATTGGAATGTAACTTTGGAGGAGATACATATGTATGTATATGCGCTAAATAACCATTCGGTCATAAATGACGAAAGTGTAAAAGTGAGTCGAATTGGAAAGTTACGATCATATTAAAGCTGTTTACTGTCCCGAAGCTTGATTTTGCATAATTTTATAGGAACCAGTAATGAGAAAGGCTAACTCAAGGCTAGATCACGAAATGTCTAAATTTGGAGTTTATAACCAGTAGGCTGTGTATGGTTACAGAATACATTCTATTGTAAATATTTTCATAAATTTGTGCACATTCTAAAAATAAGTGAATCGCCTCAGTGATTTCTAGTTTCCCCTTAAATAAATTTTTTATATTCCTAATTTATGAATTTTCAGTAATTTACTTTGTGTACAGAAGAAGGTAGAAGGAAAAATGATTTTGTTTGTAAGGAGAAAATAAATGTCGAGGCTACTCAAATACACTAATATTCCAGCCAGCAATCCAAATATTGATATAAAGCGGTTTGATACACGTTGAATATGAATATTATATATCATTCCCAGAAAAATCTGAAGAATCCCGCTGATTACAAAGAAAGTCGACGGAATACCTCGAGGCTAAGAGAAGAAGATTGATAGAGGCCTGTGGCAGCCAGTGGAAATGAGGTGACCTATAATAATATTCGTCGTCATCCACTTGGCTCAGCGTAATCTACCCTTTTCGAGATACTTACCGCATTTAAGGAATTGATAGGAACCTTATCAGCAATATGAAATTAAATGAGCTGTTTACATTATGTCAGAAAATTTGTTTAATAATTCCGTAATATAATAATGGTGGAAAACTTGTTACTGATTTCTCAAAGTTGATTATGTCAGACGTCAGAATGCTGCACACTCTTGAAAGGTGCTGTACCGATCATGGGAACCTTGTCTTGACATGCCTATGATTGTGTCCAATCCAGTAAAATGCTCTGATGATAACACTAATTATTTCAGGCTTCAACATTCCTGCTTTTCCATCCGTGAGGATAACTAGAAATCTGATGAAAGTCATTCACTTTCATGCACATGGGGAAGGTTAATGTTGTAATGATGGCATGAGGGAAGAGGTGAACTGCAAAGTTAACAATATAAGGAAGACATTGGAGGTTCTGCGAAATTTTTCAAATAGCAAAGGGTCCCGGACGCCAGACGGTGGAATGTATGAAGGGACTGTTGATCCACATTAATATTTTGTGAATGAAGTGTGGTTGTTGAGTGAGAAAGAGGAAAAAGCTGGAAGATATTTGTGATGGGTTTGACTAGATGCGAAAATGTTTTGAGTATTTTGAGGTGGCTAATCAAATTGGTTTATAATTCTGAGACCTCTGGGTTGCCGGAGCGGTGGAAGATGTATAAAGAAAGCGATTTTTATTAAGAAGTGAAAAACTTAACGTCAGAGTATCAGTAGCAGTTGTAAAGAGCAAGGTTTTTTTTATAATAGGCTTTATCGTGGCTCTGCAGAAAGGAATGTAATGGCAGTGGCTTGTGTCGCTTGTTTCTATGAAGCCACCCTTTCCTAGGTTTCATATTTTATAAGAAGAAAAGAAAACGTTACTTGAGGTTTTCGTGGTAACTGCTATTGTTTTCGTGAAAGCTGGAGTGCCGTTGATGGAGACGTTTTAGGGCAAGTGAAGCTGGATATAGAATCTTCTTCTTGAGAACTGTAAATGAATAGCAATGACAGACGTGTTGAAAGATTAAGGAAATTGGTGGTGGCGAATGGGTTTTGTGATCGTGGAAAGCAAGAAGTCTAAAGCGACAATAGCCAAGTACACGTGAAATATATATAAATATATATATATAATAATAATATATATATATATATATATATATATATATATATATATATATATGATATACAAGCACAAGCACATAAGGATTTTATTTTGAAGCAACTGAAACATGTATCGCTGTTACATAGGATTTTTACAAACAAGTACAATTATACAGTTTCTAACATTTGATTAAATATTTCTGGTATGCATTTCTTTGTCCATGTCTCGAAATTATAGTGTTTAGTTTAAAACCATGTCAGTATCCTGCTTTCTCTAGGAATAACTTTTATCCCAGGAAGGTTTAAGTAATAAGACTATCATTTCACTTATTTTTATTGCAATGTAAATATGTTGTAGTGTATTTCTTGCACTATTTTACAGACATTATTTAATGCATCCAGTTTTTTTTTATACTGAGAATGTTTTCATTTCATAATTTCAACTTTCATATCTTTTCTTCGTGAATTATTACTTTGAGCTTTATTATTACTAAAATAATTTTTCATGCAAAATAATGGTGATGTGATTTTGTCAGAATTATGATTAACAATATCATTTATAACACAAATAGCTTCAATTATAATGCCAAAGGTTATCGTGGATTTCAGGTAATATTTATTTCACATTTCTGGAAATAGCACTTGAAATTGCTTATAGTTAGCATATTTAAGAGGAAAATACCTCTTACTTCGTGAGGAAAGTGACATTCAGTTGATATAGGTTGTGCTAATGAGAAAATGTCAGCAATTATACACTAACATTAGATATACTAAAGTAACTTATTTTGATGGCCCAACATTGCAAAGTAATATATTTGTGTAAACCTGCACCTCCTTTATATGCATGTAAAAAGGCATACGATCTACATACAGTACTATTTTATGGTGTTTATTATGACTGGGGAACATTCCTCTTGCGTATACTTGTAGATGCAAAGAGTAAGAATGGAACGGGGAACGAGTAGGGCCTGGCTCTACAAGTAAATGGTGAACCCGCTTTTGATTTGAAAACTTTCACTTTAAGGTTTAAGACCTCTAACATCCACTGTACAAATTATGTAAGAGAGGGTACTAGATGGTTGTAATAGTTGGAATTGAACTATGAAATTTAGAATGTAAAGCCAGACGTTAGGGCACTTTCAGTCATTTAACATTTCAACATGAGTACGATTATCTGCATAAGGTAAAATTCAAGCCAAGGGAAAACAAGTAATTAATTCCAGTTTTTTAGTCCCTCTATCCCCACTATAGCTGGTGCCCAGCAAAATCTTATCTGACAGTCGCATGAGAGCAAGAGAACCAGTCAATCCAATGCAACTGTTGTATCAAATAGTGAGAAGACATCAACTTGTGTCAAAAACATATTTGACAGTTTCTTCTACTCCTTATATTACTGATGTGAAGTAGAGCAAGAAAGGGGCAGTGTCTTCTTTATAATGGCATCTTCAGCTATAACAGCACAAGTAACTCCATCATTTGGCTTCGATCCATCAGATTACTTACCGTCCCTTGTTTGCTGATTAGCGTCGGCAAATTTCTCTTTTTAATTATTTCACTTGTATGGCTTCTCCCCTCCAGTTGTTGGGTATATTTTAGCAGGGGTTTTGCCCTAAGAAGGTGACTTGGGGCAAGTCGCATATGTGATTGGTACTATCTCTCTACGTTCCTTTACACGACGTACCTCAAGAGGTTTATGCAGATAGGTCCATTTGCTGCATGGCTTGTTAGCTTCTTCGCATGTTTAAAATTAAGATTACTTTGCAACGTTAAGGTTTGTGATGTACCTTAGGCTTAATTCCTCCCGTACGAAGAGGTTTTATAGGTACCTGTGCTAATTAGCAGCCTCAAGTTAAGCACTGCATCTAATTTCTCGAAATCTGTCTTGGACGCAGACATAATGCTTAGTTACACGGATTTACAGATTCTAGTATTTCGCTCTGCACCCCAGTCGAAATGTGGCAACACCAATATATTCAGTGATTTTTATGCCTGATGAAAAGATCATTAATATGGATACCAATGGCTAGTTTCTTGTCGAAAATTACCCCACGGATCTTCAAGTCATCGTGTGATAGAATTCTGTCATTTAAGGAAAATGTGTCTCCTCTCTTTTTCTAGTATATGTAAGTGTTATCCCGTGTATTTTGAGGTGAAGACTGAATGTCTTCAAAATCAGCTCAGTGTAACGCAGCATTTTTGCAGTTTGACTGCCCCTGCAAGCTTGCTCAGCAGTAAACCAACTGAAGTACTGTATATAGGAGAGTAATTTATAAGTAACAACCCTTTGATCCTAGACAGAATGTGCTCTTCAAACTGTTTTTTTTACCAACGCAAACAGGGTAACACAACACATCTTCCTATAAATAGAGAGAAGAGAGCGCTGACCCTACAAGAACTTCATGTAGTGATCCGATAGCAAATATTTTATATAGGAGAACATGTTACCGCTAATGGCCCAGTAGGCCAGCTGCTTCAGAATGCCATCCTTCCAATGGGCGTCGTAAGCTTTCTCCAGGTCAAAGAAAATTTCAATAATAGTTTATTTTAGCAAAGGTATTTTGAATAACAATAACAGTGTGTCAGTGTGTACTTATTCTTTCTGAAACTAGATTACCTATAAGATAAAAAAAAAAATCTTGGTTTCCGAATACCAGGCTAATCTGTAATTCACCATCTTTTCAAACAGCTTGCTTTTGTCCTGTCTAACAAAAACTTTTTTTTTTTTTTGCATGTTTCCCGATGAATAACATGTAATCTAGATAATTTAGGTCACCTGCTGCATTTGCCTTTATTAATTGCAATGTAATTATAAGGCCTTCCGCGTCGAACGCCGTTAGAGAAGATGATGGTGATGATGATATGTAATAATAGGAAGACAAAACGTGTGTTAGTGGATTAATACTATGTTTGTCCACTGAATAAACGTTGTGAATTCCTATTTCCTCAGAAGTAAAGTCGGTGAGAGAAAAGAAAGCATTTATATCCTTCCAGGTGTGACAGCATAAGCTTGGGGGAAGGGGTAATGTATTTTTCGAAACCACTGAACCAAGGAACCGGAATCATTAATTCATTAATAACCGAATTTCCGGTGCTTGGTAGCAATAAACCATTCATTACAAAGGGCTCATTTGGGTGTTAGTAATCTTTCTGCCAGGGAACCAAAGTGATATGTAAAATGCATAAAAACAAAGAAATTAATAAGTGAAAGATACGTTATTTCTAAAGTAACACACGAAAACGTATGAATATTTATTAGGGAAACTGATCCAGAGGTTGACGAGAACACCAAAAGGATAACCATCGTGAAAGTACTTATTCATTATTAGTTACGAGGGACATTTGTAGTCGGTTACAAATGGAGTTTCCTCCCGTAGAGTAACCGTGATTTACAGCATTAGACATTTGAGGATGCGCAGTGTTGATGAATATTTGAATGAGAAGGGGTGGTTAGGACTGATGCTCTTATCCTTTAAGCGCTGTGGTAAAATAGCCAAAATAAATATGTAGCAGTTGGTCTGTGATGGCGCTTATTTAAAAGTAAGGACTAAACACGCCAAACCTCTTTTTTTTTTTTTTTTTACTTTTTAGAGTTTTTCGAACATGGTGGGGTGCCAACGCATGTGTTTTATATTTTAAGGCTGTATTTAGGCAAATATACGTTTTACTCGTATAAATGTCAATTGTATGTGAACAGAGAAAGCTAATTTAACCTTAACGCTGTTATGAAAGTGTGGTCATATCCACACGCGTTAGAATTAGAAATATGGATATTATATCTCCATGTAAAACCTGATATGCTATACCGCATTTATGTGTACGTTGTATCGCCGAGATTAATTCATTCCTGAGACAAAGAGCCAGTGATGTATAAGCAATTCACCTAATTAGTTAATCCTCGAAATTGTTATTTGGATGAAGATAACGAGAGTTTTTTTTCCATTTACTCTGTCATCCTGCTAGTTTTATAAGTTGACAGAGCATTTGGAATGGTCACCTAAACGAAGATAAGTTTGATCACGAATTGCGCCTCCACAGGTTGAGAATGAACCTTGAGTTTTATATTGGAGGGTTTACCATATGAAACTCAAGGACTGTGATTTAGCATGATGTACCAGATTTTAACTTTTATCCTTTAGTACTTTAATTCATTTTGATGGGAATGAATTGATCGCTTGTAAGGTAAAAACTTCATAGGGTTTTCAGTTGTGCTAGAAGCATTGTCTGTAGAGAGCAGATGGCTAACATTTTGAGAATTTTTAACTAAACGCAAAGTTTTTATTATCGTAAGAAGAAAAATTGTAAACTTCATTCAAATTAGGTATTAATCAAGTCTGATATCCTTCCAGGTTGAGTGGTTGTACATAGGAGTTATAGAAGAGAAATTGGCAGTAGAGGAACCTCGGTATGTATCGCCATATTTTCAAATTTCACTGATTTACTAAGTTTTATTAGTTATTGCAGGAAGCACTAGACTAATCTTTTTTTCCGACACTGATCTGTGCATCCCTCCATTTGTCCCTTTTTATATTTCAAAGTGTGAAAATATGCTTGCGGTGAAGGAAGAAAGGCTAAACTCAACTGGAGCATTCGATACTTTGTCTTTGGTGATAAGTTCGCAAGTTTATTTGTCATTTCAAAACGTATTCTTCAAATTAATGATAGCTGGTCATTGCATACGTTGCTGAGGCCAATGAAAAGAAGAGTCACTGTTTTTATTTAAACTTTAATCTTAGTTTTGGCCTTTTTATGTTTCCCTTTTATTAAACGCCTTACATTCGTGATAATATTCATCTGAGGTAGCAAAAATACCATTAAGTTTAAATTTGTTTCTTGGTGTAACATCGCTCTCGTAGTAGGTACCATCATCACTGAATTACCGTCGTCACTTGAACTTCATTCATATGTGTCATTTAAGTTTGTATTCATGAATTACTTTAATGGAAGTATTATTTGTAAGGAAAAATAGAAAACTGGAATGTAATATCACTCCTTGTTGTGTGGATTGTATATTTTATCTGTTAGGCTGTTGTAATTCATAATTTTTATTTCAGTGCTCTAAATAGGGAGAATGGAAAAGGATTTACGATGATTTCTTATTTTGCCAAAAACTTCCCTATTACAAAACTCAAGAAGGATTGCCAGTAGGAATGTAAAAGTTTCGTTATGTATATATTACCGTACAGTATGTAGCTGTATTTGATAACGTGTGCATTTCTGTTTGAAAATCTATTAAGGACTTTAGGATAAATCAGGGATTTATTTCTTATGAGGGTTTGAGGAAACTTACCTACATCATAATTGTTTTTAATGGAATTCAGATAAAATAATCTAACCCAAATTGATGAAGTTATTTCATTGGTGCACTTCACCAATGAAATGACTTTGCGAAGCAAAGTATGGCCAGAGTTTCGAATGCTGTTTCAGTGTTAAGGATTCTCATGGGCAAGGGACCAGAATCGCCGCCTCGTTTAGTTACAAGCATCTGCTACTGCCTTTGTGTCCACCCAAAAACTTTATCAGCAGAATCGGTCCCCTTTAAAGGTACTGCCCCTGTTACCTCCATCGAGCGTGCTCTCTTGACCTTCTATGATATTATGACCTGTCGTTCCAGCACTGCCGTTCCAGCACTGCTTTGACCAGTAGTTCCTCTACCTTATTCATACGAGACCAGATTGACTCAAAGCTATAAGGACATCCACTTCACTTCACTAATCCTCTTGCAGCTTGTTGGTTATATCCCAGAATTTAATACTGTTTCATTTTTTTTCATTAGATCGCCTCAACTGGCTCCACCTTTGTTCTTTCACTCGCATACACCAGCCGAGCGCCTCTTGCATAATGGAGACAGAGGTCAGCAATCGCGTCATAAATTTCAGCCTTCTCCCTCGGGTCTTACAAAACTCCCACTGCGTTTCCTGCCTCACCAACTGGATAATTGCCCATTTGGTTCTCCATGATTCGCAACTTTTACTCACAAATATAACGTGAATTAAGCAGTTCCAGTTTTTACCACCTGTACTGTCATTGTCTCATCTTTTTGGCGCTTTTTAACTTTCTCTTCCTACACACCTTCAGTGCCAACCGGATGCATTTATTACCATTCACGTTCAGCCTTCCTCTTATTAATGCACTCAGGCTCCTTCACCCACATATTCAAATTCTCTATGTTGTCATCGAGCCACAGCGTCAATTATCTCGCCATTGTGACGTCAGAAGAGGTGTCAATCAGTCAGTCCATAATTTGGTCATACCTGGAGAAAAAACATAATTATATGGGACTTTGGTATTGAACCTTAGAAAAATGCAAGTCTAGGAAAATCTCAGTGTAAAAGATGATGATAATTGAAATTTTTTTATAAAGTATGCGCATTGAGCTAACTGAACGACGATGCCTGATAAGTATTAAGATCTGAGGTAAGAAATATAAAAAAATCAAATTTCTGAACAACCAAGTAAGATGCAACCTGGGAGGCAATATTCAGAACATGAAAGAGTAAGAAGTAAAACATTTCTAAATGATTGACAAGTCTCATAATATATATATTCTGTTTTTTAATAGTTGATGAAGAGCTAGACTGGGTATAATTCTCAAAATTGAATGTGCATTCAGAAACATCACATGTGAATAGGATTTATTTAGGAGTGGCTCCAGTTTCATAAATTTAACAATAAGCATACTTTGAGTTTTGCATTAAGTTTAGGTTAATGTTTGGTAAGCGATTCAGCAGATAGGGGTCTATACATAAGAGATGGGGTTTACTGCCAATAAATAGCATCATCTGTTTAAGCAACAAGCTTGCCTTTAAAGCCAACCCATATGTTGTGTGTATATTGTATATATAGTAACTGGTGAAGAACGCTATCCTGGGGAACAGCAGACATTATATTGGGGCATTTTTGAAGGCAAGCTTGTTGCTTACACAGATGATGCTATTTATTGTTAAAAATCTATAGATTTTCTTGATAGAAGTAATACAAGAAAACATTTTAAGATGCTCCACAAGTTATTCTATTTAAAGTCTTGAAACACACATGTAATGCATCTGCATTCACAAATTTTCCATTATTTCAAAAGGCACTTATGGGTAATCATAGTTACGGAGTAATTAAAAGGTAGAGTAAAGTAATAATAGAAAAACATTCATATTTTTGTTACATTTTAATCAAACATTTAATGTGTTAATCTGTACTACCTACCAAAAAATCAGACCTTTATTTTTATTTCAAAATGTTTTGCACAGTTCTTCAATTTTTTTTTTAAATTTCGTCAATTGAGTGGTCAGGTACACGAAAAGCATATAATTTACGAAGGAAAATTTTAGCCAGCAACAGTAAAGCCTAAATTTCTTGTTTTTAGGGTAATATTTGTTGCTTTCAAAGAATTTCATTTGATAAACGCCTCCAGCAAGTTTAGTCGATATCACCCAGCTAATAAACTTATACAAGCTTTTAAGAATTTCAAATTATTATTTCGCAGTGAAATTCACTTTAAATATATTAAATAGTCTAAAAAAAAAATTTTGGATGAGCCTACGCCTCAGAGATGATTTTCAGCAAATTTGGTTGATTTTTATTGGGAAATAATATAGATGCATCATCTTTTTTATAATAATAATAATAATAATAATAATAATATTGAAAAGGATCTTTTCTATTTTCCTTATAAGTCACTTTTCAGGCTCAGCGATGTTGGTCAGCAACTGGCCAATGTTCTTATCGGAAAAGGACAGAGAAGAGAAATTTTTTGATTGAATTATTCATTAAAAAATCCATAGATTTCTTCGTGGTCTCGTTCGGTGGTTTGGAGTCTGGATTCTTTTCTTATTTCAGGTTGCGGTACCGTCGACATGTTTCGACCAGCTCGATGGTCATCCTCTGGACGTGGTTGAGAGGGATCTGGAGAAACAAGGCACTCGGGTCGGTATTTATAGGGGGGTTCTTGATCGTTGCTGAATTATGATTGGCTGCCCCGGGCAGGTCGTCTTGGGCGGAGCCTGTTCTCCCGTGTTGATGTTCAGGGCTCGTCTTGCATGCGAGTGGCATTGTAGTGCTGAGGAGAATTTCGATCCTCAGATGCGGAATTTTGATTCGCTTGCTCACTGTGGGTGTCGTTCGGTGCAGGTCTCCTGGTGGCCGAGGGGAGGGGAAAGGTTTCTTGCGTAATGTTGAGGGTTGGTTTTCCCTTCCCAGTGTGCAATGCTTTCATAGTTCGATCAAATGTTTCTGTTTCGGGATTATGTCTTTTCTTGTGATTCTCTGGTTATGGGCAGTCCTGGCATGGTTAAAGATGGCTCCCTCTTGGGCATGGCAGGAAATCCTCTTGGAGAAACACATGGTGGTCATATCAGTGTATGAGCTGAGGCATCCTCGGACAGGGCATGAGTATCGGTAGACCATTTGGTTCTCTTCAAGGGGTCCTGCTGAGGGGCGGCTGGATTGTTACGCATCACCATGCTGCTCGTCTTTTTGCTTATGTAGTAAATGACCAAATGAATATTCTTATTGGGGTAAGTGAGCAGACATTATCCTCGATGATGTTCTTGAGGGCACGTTCATCTTCTTTATATTTTTTATGGAATTGCCCTTTGTAGAAGAGCTCTATGTGTTCAGGGACATCAGGGTGAGGTTCCTGCTGGTACCATTTACCAGTGTTTTTCTTGACAGACTCTTCTTTATTTCGGTTTGGATGTCCATTGCCGTCGAGGGTCTGGGCTACACATTCCATTTCTTCATGTTTGTCATTCCAGGAGGAGCAGTGAGAGAGGGCCCTCCTAACATAGGCACTGACGGTGGAGCACTTATACCTCTCACGGCACCCGCTCGCTCTGTTCATA